>NC_056732.1:873481369-873488869 GCF_019279795.1 Protopterus annectens
CTTTGCACAATTCTTCGTAACTTTGGGTTACATATATGTCTGATGCACAGAGTAAGCAGCTAGTGCTTGCTTATTCAGAACCTTCCTTTGGTATGAACATATTGCAAAATAAATACCTTTAATCATAGTTCAAGTTCATAGTTGTGA
This sequence comes from Protopterus annectens, assembly GCF_019279795.1. Classification (NCBI taxonomy): domain Eukaryota; kingdom Metazoa; phylum Chordata; order Ceratodontiformes; family Protopteridae; genus Protopterus; species Protopterus annectens. Next base: position 873,481,517 of record NC_056732.1, read on the forward strand.
ATGACTGCTTCTGTACTTGTTCATCTTCTCTATATTTCTGTCTCTGTTCTTAGTATTGCAGTCAAAGCAGAAGTTTATTGTTTACTGTTATATTTGTGCAAATGATACTAACATTGACCTGCTCATTGGTTTATATACAGTGGCCAGCCAAAATGCTTGATGCACATCATTATGCAAAATCCATAGCTGTATATTGCAAACATCACTCATAAGCTATTACTGACATTACTGTACACCTGGGGTAAGTATTACCTTTAGTATATATGAGAAACTGCTTAACACAGTTATCAGTTATATAACTGTAGTTCTTTTTCTGTACAGTTTCCAGACATACATTGGTAATAATGCAGATGAAAGATGTCTTCCTGTGGGTTTGCCTTTGTTGGATGCTGACAGAATACAACCATTACATGATTAAGTAAAGATTGTGCAGTTTGGCAGGCATCATTTTTAATATTTGCATGTGCTAAGGATATTATACTTTCATTTAGGTGTTCAGTGCCTGTGTTCTGTCCTTTGCTTCATAGCCAGAGCCATGGCATATTGTACATGCCAACACCTGCCACAACATCCGTGGCTGGTGGGTTTCACTCAGACTCCTATCTTTATCTGCTGGAGCTCCTGGCCCTGCCTGTCATACTTGGAACTGTTGTCCTTTCCTTAGTTGTCCTTATTGAAGCTGTTTCCTGAGAATGATATTATGCAACTTGGAACTGTCTGTATTTCATGCAAAGGTTGCTGGGTGATACTGCAGGGAACCCCCTGATGTGTCTAGACACTGGAACTTTGATTTGAGCAAGTCAAATGCATATTCTATGATATTCCTTGTTTGAGCAATGTCATTGTTATATCCTTGTTCTGTGAGGTTTTGTGGTTTTCTCATGGGTGTCATGAGCCATGGTTCCAGTGCACCACCTGCATCCTCCATTAGATGCCCTTGTGAAAAGTCACCCTTAGCAAACCTAGTGTACAGCTCATAGGTGTGCTGTATGTGTGAGTTGTGAAAACTACCTGGGTTACCTGCAAAGATATTGTAGATAACCCCTTGGCCATTACAGAAAACCTCTCAGTTTATAGAGTGGTATCTTTTCCAGTTAATGTACTTACTTCCATGTACACTGGTTGGGGCTTTTATTTCTCTTTGTGTATGCAATCCATAGCCCCAAAACTTCAGGGAAGTCTGCTATTGCATAAAACTCCTACATAGTTCTTCCTGTCTCCTCTGGGGTGTGTGGGAAATAGATATACTCCCTTACATGTTGTAGCATTGCATGCAGAAACTGATGCAATATTCTGGAAACTGAGGCATGTGACACCTCTAATATATCCCTCTGTGGGTCTGTGGTGAGTACCTGTAGCTAGTATACATAATGGGTCTATATTATCATATAGCATGCTGAGAAGGGCGAATGACAGATAATCGACCCCATGTAAGTGAAAGCTTACAATGTCAAAACTTCAGAACAGTAATTATTTTCCAATGGAAAACAATCGCTGTTTTAAAACAAAAATAAAAAAAACAGTAAAACATTACTTAATGTTGGGGGCTTACCCGCCAACACCCACCGATGTGGGGGGCTGTGCCCCCCACTCCCCCCCCTATTTAAATATACCAACTCCGAGATTGCACTACAATGCTTAAAAGGCAAAGTAGCTAAAGCAGCCAAAATAATTCTTTCCCAGGGAAAGAATTTGTTGAAACACCACTTCGCTATTTTGCCTTTTCATGCTTTACTGTTCAACAAAGATGTATTCGACAACCTGCCTCTACGACGGCGTAATAGGGAACCAACATAATGACATGCATACTTTTGTTTCCAATAGAATATGTTCTGCATGAATTTCCTGGGGCCTGAAGTGAGGGCATCCGAGGTTGTATATTTATTTAGCGTTTCCCTGTACACCCAGCATCACTCTACAATTTCTGTCATGCAATCCATGCTAAGGTAAACTGTAGGATCTAAACACCATTCCTCTTTTTGACTGAGGTCTGTCAGCAACAGCACCCTGAATTAAAGCTTGCTACATGTACACATTTATAATGGCAGCAACAACTGCTAACATTTTTTTTCTAATTGTAATTGTAGCTGTAATCCAAAGAGCTTTGCATTTCAGGGCAAATGGCTACACTGAGTGTACACTATTGCTTTATAACTTCCTGAATAGTTCCCCATTTTGGATTGGTTCATTAGCATGTAATTCATCTGCTTGTGCTTTCATTAGAATACTCTGCCATTTATCCTTGTTTTTGCTGCTCTGTACCAAGTGTAGACTCATTTAATGACTATCAGATTGTGAGCTATTGTGTGGTTAAAGAAGAATTTGAAAGATTGTTTACCTTTCATTCTTTCTTATTTTCCATCCCTATGCTATTATGCATATATTCCTCTACTACGATAGTCTTACTTTGCTCTTTTGCCCTTTTACCTCTCAGTTAAAATTTTTCATTCCTTTCAATATACTAATATCCTGTTTTACTATTTTACCAACATATGCAGATACCTCCTCCCCTTTCCATTATAAATGATATCTCTAACTGAAAAAGAAGGCCTTATTTTTCTCAATTTCAGTTATATATTTCTTTTCTATATCATTTTACTCTCTTGTATTATTATCTGAATTCTCCAATGCATTTTTATATTTTCCCACACTTCCCTTTCTCTTCAGTTCTTATGGCATTTTGCCACAGAAAAACTTCCTTTGTAAGTTGAATACACCACTAAGACCAGTTTTTATAGAAGTCCTTTATGGTTATATGACCATTTTGTAGCAACATTCACTTTAATACTATCATTTCTCATTTATTTTTCCTATTCCTTTTCCTATTTTAATAAACTCACTTTCTTTCATCACCTCAATACATATTGCTAAATAGTCTGAAACACTCTTTACAAGTGTATCATTATAGGTTCATAGATTCATAGGTAGGTATTAGGCTATCGGCCCAAGGGCCTACGTAAGACTAGGCAACAAGGTTCCCTGGCTTACGCCACCCAAGAAAGTTATTTTCCTGTGCCCCTGTTGAGCAGAGCCACAGAAGTGATCCCCAGGGTATATTTCCTATTTCCCATCCACTCATCAAGATTTTTCTTGAAATGTGTTTACATAGATGGGTAACCTCTTCCAGAGTATGGGAAGTCTCTGGGACAGGAATCTATCCCTCCAGCAAGTCCTGTCTATTGTGGTGACACGGTTTAGGTCCCTAGAGCATGTAGGTTGGAGGGATTGGGATTTCTTTAGGTGTAGCATGTCCAACAGCTCTGGGTTTGACATAGCTTTATATGTTAAGCAGAGATTATCTCGGAGTAGGCGATATGCTACGGAGTAAAGCTGAAGTTTTTTGAGGTGGTCAGTGTAGGGCATTTGTTTGAGACCAGTAATCCTCTTTGTGAGGTACTTCTGTGGCCTTTCCAGCTGCTGCAGATGTCTTGTGAGGTACATTCCAAAAGGGTCGTTGTACTCTATAATGGGTCTAATGAGTGTCGTGTAGAGGGGAACAATGACCTTTTTTTTTTCCTGGATAAGAATCCTTTTATGATGAGGTGTGCCACGTAGAAGGACTTCCTGACTACTGTGGCGATGTGACTATCAAAGGAGAGACTACTGTCCACCTGGGTCCCAAGGTCTCTTATCACACATTCGGTGTTAAGTAGATTGCTGCCTATGTGGTAGTTCATGGGTACAGAGTTTTTACCAAAGGGGATGACACTGCACTTTATGGCATTGAGCTTGAGGCCATGGCTCTGACACCAGACATCTGCTCCAGCGAGGCCTTTCTATAGGATGTCCACATCATTTGGGGACTTGACTGTGGCTCCTAGTTTGCAGTCATCTGTGTTAGCCTGTACTTGAGAGAAGTAGATACCAAACAGGAGAGGTCCCAGGATGGAACCCTGTGGTACTCCACCTCTCACTGCTTTGAAGTCAGATTTGGAGTCTGCAACTTTTACAGTGTGGGTTCTGTCAGTGAGCCAGTTGGCAACCCATCTTGTGACATAGGGATTTATACCTAGTTTAGTGAGTTCAGCTATAATTCCAGAATGGGGGATGGTGTTGAAAGTCTTGGCGAGGTCAAGACAGGCCTTGTGTTTATCTGCTAGCCTCAAGCCTTCTGATACAGAGTAATCAATTTCAAATTAAAGTGCCCCTTTCAATAAGTCCTTTGACATTTGCTCCACACAGCTAATTTACCACATTTTATCACTTCTAATATTGTTTATATATTTCCTTTCTTTTTACCTTAAATCATAATTAAACTCCTCTAACATTTGATGAAACATATTTTTTATTTCCTCACTAGTTATATATGCATATACTGCTATAGTTCTATAAACATGTTCTTTTTACCTCTCATCTACAACATTTAACCTTCCTATCCTTGTCAATGTTACATCTAATATTTCTATTGTTTGTTACACAACAGAGCCACTCCAGAACAAATTTCACTACCTAATACCTTTACTACCTGTTAAAAAAATCTGCGTAGAGCTGCTCTCACCCCTTGCATCCATTTAGTCTATTCTTGCTCATTCTCCCTTTTCTCCCACTGAGCTACCAGTGTCAAACTTTTATTTCCCTATTAACACCATCTCTTGCCCTCTTTTCACCCATAGCTTTTTTTTTTTTTGCTTTTAGTAGGTCCAAAAAGTTTATTAATATTCGCTGTAGTAATAACTTGCTAATTCTTCTATCTAAATATATGTATATGACTTTATATATGTTAAGTTTTTTATACTGTATGCTATATGTATTCTTCAAATTGTCTTTTGTACTAACAACATTGTTTTTGTGGAGCTTTTCTCCCTGGGCCTCCTCTGAAAACTGGCCAGCCCAGGCCCAGTTGAACACTACCAGTAAACAAGTGAAAATAAATAAATAAATACATAAAATAAGTTCCATATTACATTTCCACCCCACAGTTTTTTTTTCTCTTTGTATATCTTTTCTTCCCTTGTCAGAAATCATAAATCCACTTCCAAAATAACTTCCACTTGACATTTAACACACCATTCCAGTATTCATATCCTTCTTTCAGTGTGAGTAATGCACATTTATGGAAAGTAATTGTTTTTCCCTTTTAAATTTAGGAGAATTTTTTTTTTTTATTTTTATTTACGGGCAGCCACAGTGGTGCAGCGGTTAGCATTGCTGCCTCACAGTAAGAGGTTCTTCAGTTCGATTCTCAACTGGGGTGACTTCTGTGCAGAGTCTGCATGTCCTCCTGTGGTTGTGTGGGTTTCCTCCAGGTGCTCTGGTTTCCTCACACATCCCAAAGACATGTTGTAGGTGGATTGGACACTCTAAATTGGCCCTGGGTGTGAGTGTGTGTGTGTGTGCCTTCTGTGGAAGGTTGGGTACCAGGCTGTCAACTCAATACCATAAAACTCTACTGCTAATCATGAGCAGACAGGTGATCCACTGTGGCAACCCCTAACTGGGAAAAGACAAAAAAAGAAGATTTTTTTTTTCTTGCTCTTTTCCCTACAGAAGTTTTTTTCCTGTGTGTATGCACAGATATTCACTTGGCGTGTGTTTCACCATGTTTTTCTCACATTTCAAAACAGCTTCCAACTTCTACTCTAAATTTTATAAGATTCCCTCATCTCTTACTTTCACTATGTTATCAACAGTTTCTCACAAATCCTGCATGAATCTTTTTGCATCTTCTCCTGGTTCACCAGTTCTAAAATGCAAAGTAACATTTTTAACATTAAGTTACTACCAGAAAATAAATAAGTGCTCCATGGATAAATGTCCTTACTTTCAATACAGAGTTCCAGAAATGTCGTCATCAGCCATTTAGCTTCAAATGTTGTCACAAAAAGTATCTGTCCCAGTATTTATAAAATACTGAATTTCTTGAGCTTTAAAACACAGAACAGTTAGTATATTTTCCCATACACAATATTTGTCTATCACAGTCTCATTTTTTGTTTTTATTCTCACAGATTTTCTTCTTTTTTTAAAGACAATTTTACTTTGCAGTTTGTTCTTGCTGTCCTTTTCTGCCTGCTATCACTGCTGTATATGGGTTTATTACAGAATTCTCTATCATCAAATCAGACTCTATCTCAGTTTGTTTCTGTTTTCCTCTCTTACTGTCTGTCACTGCTGCAAACATTTTAACTGCTGCACCCATATCTTTCAACTGTACCGATTTTTGCAGAATGTCCAGATTTTTGCCTCATATTTTTGGTCTGTTTCTCATAAAACTGTGGTTTTCTGGCAAACCACTGGAAAATATTGAGGGTTGAAGTCAGAAAACTAATAACAGAAACTTGAGTTTCAGACTTCATACCCTTCAGAAAATTCATGATAATGCAAACCATGCTAGTCTATCAAGTTTCTAAGTTTGTAAGAGCAATATTTAAAATGTGTCCCTGTTTTTGGGTCTTTGTACCTCTATTATTTATGACTTTGCCAGATTTCTTGTTGTTGGAAGTTGAGAGGCATGGCTGCATTCTTTACTACCACATCACCTGGTTTCTTTTTCACATTACCATCCTCAGCACTTCTGACAAAGTTATCTGTCATCTCACATCATGAAACAGCACAACTGTGACCTGGATCATCCTGCTTGATTATTTTCAAATTACTCATTTGTATCATCCACCACACAGGGATCTTTGTGATCCTATATATCGAACATTTTTTTTCTCCAAATATACATTTTCTACCTCCAAACTCTCAATAGATTTTCTTTCTTCCTCAATGCTTCTGCATGTCTTAGGCCTCTTTTATGCTATTCTAGGAGCCCTCCAACACCATCTAACAGTTCTAAAGAGAAGGAGAAGTTCCACAATGTCCTGGCCAGATTTCCCTAGTTGGCATGAATACCATACTAGCAGGACTAACCTGTTAATCAATGTATACATAAATATATATATATATATATATATATATATATATATATATATATATAGATCTAGATCTATTTATCTGGCACGGTACATACATGTGCAATTGGAGGGCTGACAAACCTGACTGGGGGTAGGTAGACCGTAGCAGTAAACAGCATTTGTCACACGGATCCTACCATTATGTAATCCGAGCAAGGTCAGAAGCACTTCTCTTCTCATTCATTTAATACGGGACATTTTGATATCTTAATAGGGAGCTAAGACTATGAACAAACTATAAATGACATCACGGCTTGCATTTATTCATTTTCTCTATATTTTTCACTATTCCTAAAAAAAAATTATAAATTGAATGCTAATTAACATGCAACATCTTAATGTACACTATTCATATCTCATAAATCTTTCAGTATAAGCTTTTAATGAATAAAAAGCAAAGATTAAAATGAATTCATGCAAAAATTGAACTGAATTCTTCATATGTCTTTTTGTA
>NC_056732.1:873491369-873736369 GCF_019279795.1 Protopterus annectens
TAGCCCAGACATTAGACACAGGAGGCCTTCTGGCTTTTACAGGGTTAGTGGCATCATAGTGCTAACTTGCAATACAAGCCCTAATAAAATGTAAACGCACAGTGTGAAAGTATGCTTTCAATCTAAATTATACAAAATTTGAAAAAGACGTCAAGTGAGGCTCCATGCATTACGGTTGGCAATATAAGAGAAACTGACCAAGTGAACCATGGCCTACACTTATTCTTGTATTGTAACTTGACCTGGGATTAGAAGTCAGGATGATGAGGCTGAAACATTAAAGATGAGGACAAGGTAAGTGGATACAGTCAAGACTGGGCTTACAGCTTGTTTAATTTAATTGTGGAGTGTCAAGGTACTCTGATGGAGAAAAGGCCATGAATGTAGAAGGAAGGAACATGAAAAGTTCATTTTATAATCGATTCCAGAGAAAGACAGTGTTACTGAACTAATAAAAATGGTGATGTTAGTAAGGTTAGTTAGGACAGGAAATAGTGACTAGAATCAAGGTAGCAGATATACTGAGTGCAGTTTGAAACAAAATAATGTATTTGGGTAGGTGTGGTTAGGCTGGGACAGTGACTCACATGACTCATACAGCGAAGCACTCATGCCACAAAGCCATACTCATTTTGTTTGTGCAAATGCTATATGACTGGCCAGTGTGCTTTGTTTTAAATGTTGGCATGGTATGCATCATTTATTTGAAAAATAAAACAATTGTATTTATTATTTATTTACTTATTGACATTTGACTACCATGAAAGTACAACTGGGTAGAAGACCATTTTCATCGAAGGCCAGGGGGAAAAAAGCTTCAGATTATCACCAAACATTTTAAGAACAATAATTTTACAAGCTTCAAAAATAAAAAAAAAATCTGCAGTTTAAATAATTATAACAAATATGACATAATATAAAACATTGGTTAAGAATTGATACACTGTACATGAGAATCAGAGCAATTTAAGATAGTTTGTAGAGAAATTACAGGTAAGTTAGTCTAATACAAACTAGAATTGCAAAATGAAATAAGGGAAAACACAGGCTCAGAGTATTTTTAGAGAGAAAGTCAGGGAAGGGAATTAGCAGTAAGGAAGAAAGTGAAGACGGGAGAGTAAGGAGGTATAAGGAATGAAACGGTACTTGTTCACATTTAAGGAAATAGTTTATCCTGGTTCTGAAAAAGGACAGAGCCAGCTTTTAGCTAGAATGTCTTTTAAAGTGCTTTTGAGAGATGTCAGGGAAGGCATAGACCTCACGGACACAGGTAAGGAGATCCAGGCTTTAGCATCCTTGCATGAGTACGGACAATGCCCAGCAGATTTGTTAGGTTTGTAGCCAGACAGGACTTTGGTCACTGGATTGCAATGACCGACTGGGACCATAGTTGTGTAGAATGTTTTTGTTTTATTTTTTAGTGCTGGACAGGCAGATGGATGCTGGATACTATTATAGGTGGTATGAAGTTGTGTATATGTTAGTTGATATGGTAGTACTAACCTAGTAAGGCTTTCAGTGCTATACAGTGGTGGGCACTGAAAGGGGTATATGCTGCAAATTTAGCAAGTTTGTTTTAGCATTGTTCAGGTTTTAATTTTTTTAAAGCCTCCAGTTTAGTAAGGATGAGAGTGTCATAAAGAAGGGTGAGGAGGAGGAGATAAGTAGTGGCAAGTATAGTTTTAGTTGCATTGGTGAGAAAGATTTTGGCTCTGTAAAGCACTCCTAATTTTTGATGAGTTTTATTTTATTTATTAAATTATGCAATTTTTTATATGCAGATTGAGTATAAGATTATTATCCACTATTACCCCTTATAGTTAGCTAGGAAAAGTGACTTCAATGGTTGTATTATCAAGGGAGAGGACTTTAAATTTTGTTTTTTCATGAGAGAGGGATTTGGGATTTACTGCAGTCTGTTTCTACAGGTATTTTAAATGGTACCTGGAAAAGAAATTGAGATTCCAAGAAGATAGTGGCATCCATTTTGTTGATGTTGACATACACAGGCATGTATATAATTTCTTCTACACTTGACTAAGCCTTAGTCAAGTGTTTGCATGCTAACAGTAATAGGGTAAATTGTTTACAGCAAAATTTACTTCACGTCCTCCCCTCGCATTGCTTTTTCTTCAATAGATACAACTTCTTCACAAAACAATTCATAGCTCTGTTATCCACCTAATGACAAAATTATCCCTTAAACTACCACCTCTGATAATAACTATAACTGTGATATTCAGCCACATTAATAATAAGAATTCATTGGCACCCACACTGACTAAGGGACTGTTCCTGTTATTCAGACCAGTTCTCACCACCTGTGTTAATTGGCTAACTCATGACCTGGTGACTTTCTCAAAGAAGTCCACCGTACTAGTCAATAGGATCATAGGAGATTACTAGGCTATCAACCCAGAGGTCATTTCAAGCATAGCCATTTCATCACAATGTAATCCTATAGAAATGTTAGTTAATACCCAAGATTGCATTTAGTAATGACTGCCCATACCCAGGAGGATTATGGACACTATTACCAGTAAGCATTTATGGTACCCAAGCCAGTTGTCCAGGCTCCTCTTGAACAGTGTCATAGATGTGCTCTGTTTCACATGAATAGGTAGCCTATTCCAAAGATACGGCAGTCACTAGGAAATAAATCGGTCCCAAAGGCATGTCCTATTTAAGTCATAGGCCATATTTAGGTCCTTGGAATGGATGCCCTAGTCCCATTTGATTTACAGGTATGCAGTAAGTTCATTAGGTTTGGATCTGAGATTGCTCTGTAAGACAGACATAAGTCTTCCCTAAAAAGTCTATATGATACAGAGTGTAGTGACAGGGACTTTAGTCGGTCTGTTTAAGGCACATGCTGGAGTCCCTTGATCTTCTTTGTTAGAAACATCTGAGGTCTCTCCAATTGTTGTAAGTGTTTTGTACAGTGCATGCTTAAAGGGGAGTTACATTCAATTATGGGCTGGAATAGTGTCGAGCATAGAGGGGTTATAAACTCATTTTCTCTTGAGGTGATGCCTTTACTAATCAAGTGTGCTATGTAGAAAGCCTTTCTTAGTACAGTAGACACATGGTGGTCAAAGTTAAGGTCACAGTCAACTTGTAAATCTAAGTCCCTTACAACTTCATGGGTACTTAGGGTATTGTTGTTGATTTGATAGTGTGAAGGGACACTGTTTGTACCAAAGGGAATGACTATGCATTTGTTTGCATTCAGTTTGAGATCATAACTAAGACAACAGTCACTGGTCTGCTTAAGACCCTCCTGGAGTATGCTGACATCATTTGGGGATTCAATAATTGCACCCAGTTTGCAGTTTTCTGCAAACTTGGTCAGCCACAACCCCTTAATTTCGACCTGAATTTCTCAAAAGTGGATACCAAACAGTAGTGGGCCCAGCAATGACCCTTGTGGCACCCCGCTGGTAATAGGTCTCCTGGTTGATGTGGAGTCACCCACTTTGATAGCGTGTGTCTGGTTTGTGAGCCAGTTAGTAACCTATTTTACAATGAAGGGTTTACATTCTGTTTGCTAAGTTTATCAGTAATGCCTGAGTGTGCAATTGTCTTGAAAGTCTTTGCCAACTCAAGGTATGCAGTGTGCACAGATTTGCCCACATCAATTGCCTTGGTCACATTTTCAAAACATCCGTAAGATTTAACAGCAAGATCTGCCCTTGACAAAGCCGAACTGGGTAGGAGCCAAGGTTTGAAGGTCACCTATGTCTTTATTTAGGATGTCTATAATGATACGTTCCATGACCTTACAGATGATGTTGGTCAGGCTTATGGGTCTGTATTACCCCCAGGTCTTTTGCTAGGCCAACATTGTTGAGGGGAATAACTGTTGCTGTTCTTCATTTCACAGGAACAAAGCCTGTGGTTAGACTATGATTGAAAAGGGTGCATAATGGGGATGCTAGTTCTTGTTTTAGCCTGATTAGAAGACAGCCTGGGATGCCATCCGGTGCCATAGAGGCTGTGTTTTTTTGCATTGGGAAAGGCTTTGTTGACCTATTCTTCAGATATGTAGGGTGTGAGGGGATAGTTTGAGGGAAGGTATGTTATAGATTTGGAAGAGAAAGGGGGTGAATTTTCACCAAACCTATCTGCTAACAGTTTTGCTATCTCTGTGGGGTCAGTGTGCGTGTGATACCATTGGTCACTAGTTCTGCACATGAGTGGGTCCTACCTTTTAGGCTATGTATGTAGCTGCAAAAGGCCTTATAGTTATCCTTGACAGTGATATATAAGTTTTTCTCAAAAAGGCCCTTAGAAGATTTGACAAGTTGTCATATTTGCCTGTTGAGGCTGAGGAGGGTGCTTTTCCATTTTTGAGGTATCGCCTTTGTTTTCATGGAAAACAACTTTTTGCATTTATTGTAAAGTTTGTTGATACTGGATGTCCACTACAGAGGCTTGTTTTTACTTGGGGTTTTGGCTTTGATTTTTTTCTGGTACAGCCGAGTCTATACACTTATGCAAGTTACTGTACAGGGCTTTAGTGTATTCTTTGGAGTAGTTACCACTTCCAGCTGGCGGTGGGGCTTGGAATTCATTTATACCTTCACCTAGGAGGGTATAGTTTGCCTTGGTGAAGTTTTTTAGTCTGATTTCACCCTTTCTGAGTTCTGCTGATGTTAATGTCATCTCAAACGTGATTGATTTCTGGTCAGATTGAACTGATAAGGGTTTGACAGTTGTGGTAGTGCATCCATTTGACATGTTAGTGAGGAGCAGATCTAGTACATTTGTTCTTCTTGTCAGGTTATGAACAATTTGTTCCAGGGCATTTGAGTTAACAAAGTCAAGGAACTTTTGCACTAGTGGGTTAGGGCTAGCATAGGTTTCCCAGTTGATGGTGGGATAATTGAAATCCCCTATAACCAGAGTATTTGGTAATATTTGGATTGTCTCCAGTTTGGTCAAGTAGACTTCATGCATGCCATCACCCCTGGGGGGGATCTATAACTGACTATGACTTGAATGGAGATCTTACCCAAAGTAACTTGAACTTGGAGTAACTCCATGGAGTTGTCCAGTCTAGCTAAATGGAAAGTGAAAATATCTCTAATATAGACAGAAACACTGCCTCCTTTGGTTCTGACATGTTCATTTTGTTGTCTGAGGTATAGAAGGCATTGTACCCTTGCAAGATCAGGGTACTCTCTGAGGGCATGAACAAGGTTTCTGTGGCTGCATAGACATCTACATTTTCCAGTGACAGAAGTGATTCCTGGGTGTGCAGTTTTTGGTTTAAGCTCCTAGCATTTAGCAGCATGACCCTTATTGTGTTATGATTGGGAAATTTCATGTCAGTAAGTTTGTTTTTGAGACCTTGCTTAAAAAGACACTATGGAGGAGGCAAAATCTTTTGCCATCTGCCAAAAGACTAGAGGTGCCAGGTGCAAACCATCTCTGGCATAGCAGCGGGGTTTGTCATCCATGGCATCCCAGGCTGACAGGAACTGTATCCCCTTTAAATGACACCAAAAACTGAGCCAATTATTAAAGTTAATCATTTTTTGTTTATACTATGGCATCATTGTAGGTGAGGGTAGCATGCTGCTCAAGGCTAGGGACATACCTGCCTGGGACACATAATCAGAAAGCTGAATCATGTTCCTCTTCATATAGTCCATTGAGGTATGTCTTAGGTCATTTAGTCCAACATGAACTATATGACAGAGTCATAATTCTGTTTATATCATCTTTGCATAAATGAGCTTCTTGTAAAAAAGCTACTTGTGTTTTATGCATATTTAAATACATAGACTACCAATCTCATATTTAAATAGTCAATCTATATTGCTCAAAGTACAAGTCCATACCATGTCTGTATCGCAGTCCTTTTTTAATTACCACCTTAACTACATCTTATCTTTTTTATCAGGTGCAGTCCAAACCTGGTGCTTACATTTCACAATTTAGGTTAATTCTATACAGTCTATTTCAGTCACTTGCACTCCTCATCTATGGTGCACCATATCTCATCACTATTTGGCTGCTTCATTTTCTACCCTATTCCTATTTTCCCACCCCCAGGTTTCCCTTTTGGTTTGTTCTCTCCTTCCTGCTGGTGTGGTTTCCATTCTTGTGGTGTTCTAATACCTCTTTCCACTGCCTTGTTTTCTTTCCCACTTTTTCTCATTCTAGTCAGTTTCTGGTTCACAGACTAATGACCACAAGGGCCTTTTTAAGCCTAGTCATGCATCCCAGATCTCTGACAAGTTATGATACCATTGATAAGTGTAAGCATGGGTTTGGGAGGTGAAACATTTAGAGGTTGACTGTGTCCATTAGAGACATAGGTGCCAAACCAAGGATGAATTTCCTGCGCCCCATCCAACTGCCAAAGTTGCATCCTGACAACTTTACTCCATGCCAAGAAATATCTTATGCAATTCGTGTTCCTGTATTGTTTTTTTTTTCCATTCTAGTTTTGAGTGCTGATGGTTTTAATATCAGTAGCTGTCAGATTGTGTCCATTTCTCTTTCTTTCCAGGCTTTCTCCTCTATAGCATTGTCTCCTCAGATACTCCTACATTTATATTTATTTCTTCCTCTGGGTCATGGTCTATGGTCTGTTTTCAGTATATGAACTTTCCTCTACCTGCCTTTTTTGCAGTCTTTTCCACACGAATTCCCAGCTTACCATATTGATGGCTTTCTGCAGATCAAATAACACAACCCATCTTTCTCCTTCTTCCAATACCTCTCAACTGTACAGATTTTCGCAGAATGTCAAGATTTCTGTGTCATATTTTTGGTTCATTTTTTTATAAAATTGTGGTTTTGTGGCAAATGAGTGACAAATCATTAAAGATTAAAGTTAGGAAATAATGACAGACATTTGAGTTTCAGACTTCATACCGCTTAGAAAATCCATTCCAATCCAAAACCTGTTATTCTATCAACTTTCTGAGTTTGTAAGAGTAATATTTTACAAATAGCTCCTATTTTTGGGCCTTTGTCCCACTTTCATTTATGGCTTTGTCCCACTTTCTTGCTCTGAGAGGTTGAGAGGTATGCTTCCTCCTTCTTTGCTTCACCGTGCATAAATTCCATCAGGTCCCAACATTTTTTCTGCCTTTTTTCCTTTAATGAAGTATTTTTTCCCTGTGTATATTAATTCTTTCAGTGCTACATTCGGATTTCCTGCCAGTTGATATCATTACCAAAATTTTGGTATCTACCTTAATCATAAAGGTAGGCCTATAATTTCCCACTTCCTGTCTTTATCTTCCCCTCTTTAGTTATCCTGGGTATCTTGGCCCTTCTCATATTTTTACACAGTTTGATTGAGTTCTGTATTCTCTTATATGTCTCATGGTTTGATTTCTCCAATCTTTTGGATTTTTCGCAGTATTATAGGAATTGACCTATTCCTAAGTCAGGGTAGGATCAGAGTTCATGAAACTAGTATTGTTAGAATGTTTCATGTTAGCCAAAAGTGCTGTTTGCAGCATTCACATTGTGCCTAAAACTGATTTCTTCTGTAACTCATACAGATTTACACGTATTGGTAGCATATCTAATTATGATGCTGAGTAGCTTCATTTAATTATATCATATCGTACTTTCACCTTCTATGAAAGCTTGCAGCAACTCTTTTCTATACTCTTACTCAATCAATGTGTGTTTACTGTACTAGCCACTCATGAACATAACCAAATGACTCAACAAAATGTCCTTCCAACTGTATCATTTATTGTAACACTCTGTACTCCTTATAATATATTTATTTGTGCTCCTTTCTTGGCTTTGAAACTGTACCTTGTTAAGTTTTTGACTCTGTACTGTACCCTATTAACATGTTCTGTTGTATTTACTGTACTTGCTGTACTAAACTTTGTGGAGCTTTTCTCCCCAGGCCTCCACTGAAAATGGGATCCATGCTCAGTCAGACTTTCTGGGCAACCAAATGTAAAATAAAATAAATAAATAAGTACAACTGTATGTTTTGCTTATTAAGCCTGTTGCCCCTACTATTGGAACTGTCTGGGTATCTTTCTCTTATATTGTTCTCATTTCTGCCTGCAAATTTGGGTATTTTAAGACATCAGGTAGCTCTCTGTAATCACTAGGTATAACAATTTCAAAGATCAATGCTACTTTTGTCATTTTTTTCTGGCCTACTATATCTGTTTTTCTCACATCTATTTTTGAACTGTTGGTAATGGGTGATTCCATATGATATAAATTTCATCATTCTGTACAATGATTTGCGATTCATGTTTCCAGTGTTTCCAACTATTTCAATATTATAGATTTTCACAATTCCTAATGCAATAGTCTTGCCACATGATTGTGCCTTTCAGCATACACATACTCTGCCATGAGTGTTTCACACCCAGCAACAAGATGCGCAACTGTTTCCACTTATTTTTGTAACAGAATCTGAATGTGTCTGTTTCTCCCACATGATCAATGGACTTTGTAAAGCAACATGAGCATAGTTCAGTATATTTTTTCTTTCTTTCAGTATACTGAGCCACAATTATTAACCTTTTGTCTTTTGATTTCAATTTACATCTTTGTAATCATTCCTACATCAAATCCTGCTTGACATGAGATTGTTCCCCAAGATCCCTGTTCATGCCACAAAATATGTGCCTATTCCTGGATGTCTATGTAGTTTTCAGTATTACTTTTAGTTTTATGAAGTATTCCTTACCAAATTTTATTTGCTTTTGCTTACGTTTTATTGCCAATCCTTCATTAATTCTTAAATATTTATACACTTCCTTGTGCTCAAGTTCCTTTATCTCATTCTTGTTCCAGACTGAATATTTTCTTTGTGCTGCAGCTTTCCTGCTTTAGTACATTTATCAAAGCCAAATGACATAGTTATATAATTTGAGGAAGTTTTAACTACTTGAAGTTGGGCTTTGCACTCATCATCTGTAGTATACAATTTTAATTCATCATCAAAAGGTAGATGAAAAGTCTTTAGAAAAGATTTTTTCTTGGAACCAAATTGTAGCCATGGCCTAATCTGTTAAGTAAACAGCTTAATGTGTTAATGGCTAAATAAAACAGCAGCTGACACAGAATCACATTGGAATATCTCTCTTTGAATGTTTATCCCTGGGATAATAAATTGCTGTTTTTTGTGGCTTTACTGCAAAGTGACTTGCCCCTTTTTTGGTCACTGCAATGTAATTGACCAATAGAGGATGCATCTAATACATCTGTAACAATCCCTTTATCCATGAAAATGGGATGCTGTCTTTTTCGTCTGAACTGAGAGCACCTTCTTTGCTTTCCATTTCCTGTGTTCATGCTACAGAAAGTTCCAGAACATCCTCCTTGTGACACATCCTCTTCAGCAACACCCTGCTTCATTTGCTGCTTCTTTATATGGGAACTCATTTACCCATCACTCCAGAACATTACCTGTTTCAGCGTTGTCACTGTTTCCTGCTCCTTCCCTTGCTCATGTGGTAAGTATTCAAGTGCCTCCCACTCCATGTAATTCTCGTATGGGACCTTCCACATAAACCCCCACCCCTCCCCATTAGTAGAACACTAGTGGGAATCCATAAGGCCCTGCAGTTTTCCACTCTATCATCTTGTGTAAGGCTTTCCTTATCTCATTCATTGCCATATCTTCATTCTGCTTGCCTCTTTGTTCACCTCCAGTATATCCATGTACATTCTGCCCATTCCTGTATTTTGTAAATCTCCCTGTAGTATTCCTTCTTCTATATATTCTCTATCTCTTCCCCTTGTCCTCTGTACTTCTCTCTCTCTGTCTACTTCTTCTTGCATTTTGTGGCTAGTTATTTCCCTTGTGTCTTTCCAACTGTCTACCAGTTGTTTGTCTAGTACCATTGTTGTATTTCTTGTTCCATAAAAATTTTACTCTCCAATTCCATTTGCATTTCTTTTTCTCTGGCTTCTAGTGATTCCCTTCCCCTTTCAATCTTCCACCTTCCTTGTGTTTCACAGCCGGATCTTGTGCTCCTCAGTCATCCGTCATTCTTTGCTCTCTTCATTCCTTCCGCACTCACTTTTACCCATAACAGTGACCTTGATTCCATCCCACCAATGTACGTCTAGGTTTTCCCCGTCTTTCATATTGTCCTGCATTAATTCCTTCATTAGTTCTTGCACTGTTTATCTGTCTTCTGTCTCTTTTCACTTATAGCGAGTCCATCCCCATCCCGTTCTCTGTTTTCTGTTCTAGTACCTTAAGTTTTACCGCTGCATGATCTGATTTGTGTCTCTCCGTTATTTAGATGTTTTCCATAATTTATTTTACATTATCCTTCCTTATGAAACTGTCTAATTTTCTTTCCAGTACCAAAATGCTTCTTGTGAAGGTGTAGTTCCTTTTACTTGGATATGTTTCCCTCTATAAGTCTAGCCATCCTCCCTCTCGCATTCCTTAGGACAGTTCTTTTCTTTCCCTATCCTTTTGTTTTATTCCATTCTTCCATGCAATCTGCCTTTTTTGTTTCCAGTTCTGTGGTGACTTGGTGGTTTACACTATTATCTCCATTCCTTCATGTCTTGTTTGTGTCCAGTTAGCAAAAAACGTCTTGTAGAATCCTTGTTTATCTGTGTTTGGTTGCATGTGTTTCCTATTGTCCAGTGTGTCCTCCCCCCTGTCACATGATCCATCTACCTAGTCCATGTTTTATGAGTTTATCTGTAGTTGTCTGAAGCCCTTGCTACTTTTCTCTTTCCTCCCCTGTCTTGTCCATTTCTTCTTTTGGAATGTCATAACACAGTATATTCTTCTCTTCCCTGATTTTCCGTTTTGTTTCTTGAAATAGAGCAGTGCTACCTGTCCTCTGTAACTTTTCTTTTACTCTTTTTCTGATAAGGTTTGATGAACCTCCAATAATCTACATAATTAATAGCATTTTCCTTGTTATTTTTCCCATCCCCTCGCTGCTTTCCTATTTGCTGCCATCTGGCATAATCTTTTCTCAAGACTAACACTATTGGGTCCATTGGCAGCTGCTTCCGCTTGCAATCCTCCACCCAGGCCTCTCTCCTGTCCCTGTTTTGGAGGATCATTCCTATTTTCAGGTCTTTTATACTCCTGCTCATGAAGTGCCTATTTTTGAAACTGTACCTGCTTTGGGACTTGATTTACTACTTTATGGAATTTTATGAACCCAACTTAATACAGATGATTTTTTGAAGCTGTCTAGTACACAGAAAACCACACTACTTGACCAGTATAGTAGTGATACCAATACTTCAAAGAATGAAGACACATATCTTACATTTTCTTTTTTCAGATGGAAAAACAAAATACCTTGCGTGGCAGAATTTTGAAATACATTTGTAACGTGTACAGATTGTAAACTGTCTCAAGGATTATGTGCTTATATTTGTCTATGTTTTTCATCAATATTTGTCTCTGAGTAGTATCCTATGTTCCTACAGTAAATGTGAATAGCTATATGCTATGTGGTATTCAATTTTATACTAATTAGACTTCTAGAGTTTAGGATAGATGTACCTATTTACAAAGGACCTTGTACCTATTTTCAATGTCTGCAGTTTGAATGATATACCTCCAGCCCCATCTCTGCTTCTTAGGGTTACCAGCTGTCTGATTTTTGAACAGACTGTCCAGTTTTCTAACAAATTGCCCGATTACAAATTCAATTCAAAACCGGACATGTGAAGTCTGGGTTTTTGGTTTTGTTTTTAAATTTTGAGGCACTGACGCTGATGTCATCACGGGCATGATGACATCAGGTCCCTCAGGGCTACCAGCCTGTCAGAATTGAGCTCAAGGAGCTCACTTCCGGTAGTGTGAGCGGGAAGCAGAAGCCAGCATTTAACTTTTCAAACAGGGAAGGGGAATGCAGCGTTTTCAGAATGCAAGCGAGCATCAGCAGTTCGACTTTAAATATTATTTAGCTTCGTCATATGGGGAAGGCATAGCAAAAGCCAGCATTGGGAAAGCAGTATTAACAATGAAGGTAGGGTGTGTGTGTGTGTGTTTGTGTGTGTGTGTGTGTGTGTGTGTGTGTGTGTGTGTGTGTGTGTGTGTGTGTGTGTGTGTGTGTGTGTGTATGTGTGTGTGTGGGGACAAACAAGACCATTACGTTTTAGGTTGTGAACTCTCTGAATGGGAAATGGGGTACACAACTTTATGATAAGTCAGCTATTTATACACAAGTATTGTGGACTTTCTTATTTCAGCATTATTTAACTTCACAGTACTGCAAGTCAACTAATGTAGTTCTTTTGCAAAGAAACATAGCTGTCGAAATTAGAAAACCATAATCATAATAGGTAACGTTAAAATCAGATGCCTTATCATAATCATTCCTCAGGTAGATGCCTTAGGGCACCGATTCTTAAGAATCGGTCAGCTTGTGTTACTTCCATTTAAAACCTTTGGGAATACAACTGGCACTCAAGCACTGTACAACCTCTGCAGCAATGCTGTATATCACATACCTAGTTGATTACATACACATTTCATTTATATCTGGCTTTCCACGGACTCATCCTTCACTTTTTTTTTTTTTTTGCTGTTTCCTTTTAGACTAAAAATTGACTCCTTAAGCATACAGTTAGGATGCTTATGCTGAAATTTAATTTCCAACAGCATATATTCCTACAAATAAAATCCAAAACTTTTTACCATGTTAAACTCATTCCCTCATCTGCTTGCTGAAGTATTCACTTAATGAAAGCCCCCATCTGTGACATAAAAAAGCAATGCTTTTGCTAGAACTGTCATGAAACTTTCATTACACTCGATCACTTTCTTTAAAAACTTGGATTTCTGCTGCTTTTTTCCCAGAGGATATGCTCACAGATCCAAATCAATGATAAAAAATCAGCTGCACAAAAATCTCCAAAGACCTCCATTGAACAAGCCAAGGAAATTAATTGGGGAAAGGAATATTAATGTTGCAGGAATTCTAACTTCTGTTGGAAAGCATTCATTGCTGCATTTGAGCTCAAAACCAGTTTGTCTTACACTGGAACAGTTCTTTTGCACTCTGGTGGGAGCAGAGAGCTCAATTCAACTCATCTAAGGTGGGAACTTTTGGTCAATACATTATAGCAAAGGTGTGTAAATTGATGACCCTGCTAGTTTTCTGACCATTCACTAGTTGTCCACATTAAGCATATGCTCTATAGCTTTCTATAAAAGGCATAGGTTCATTTTTCAAAAGCTGCAAGACCAATTGTGTCATTATGTATTGTTTTATACTAAACATGTATTTTTAGACCATGCTATAGATTTTCAGGTCTGTGTTATTGATGTAAGATATGATTGTTGTTAATACTGTCATTTCTTGAACATTTTAAAATGTTATCATCCTAAACTTGGGAACCCGCGGTGGTGGTGCTGCAGTAGCGTTGTCGCCTCACAGTAAGACGCTGTCTGGTTCGATTCTTAGCTAGAGCGTCTTCTGCGTGGAGACATGCGTGAATGGACGTACCTTCATTGAAGGTTGTGCGTCAGGCCTTGCAAGCCGGTACGTAAAAAGCAACTGCCAATCATTAGCAGACCAGAGTTCCGCTGTGGCGACCCCTAACCAGGAAAAGCCGAAAGGCACAAACAAACAAAGACACAAATCATCCTAAACTTGGGAAAACAATGTTCAATGCTGTTTCGGTGAATGTGAGATTTAAAGGCAGACTAGTTTTAATGCTAAGTCTGTTTTCATTGTGAGACTGTATTGCTTTGTTTAGCAAATGTGTATCAGTGGTTTGTGCTATAAAATTTGAAATAAATGTTTTAAATTAAATCCAAATATCTGTAATCACTGTAGAAGTAAAGCAGAAGACAGTATGGACAGTGAGAGTTTTGAACATTGTTTATGGCAACTGGGGAGAAATTGTCTGAAAGCAGGCATCTGTAACAGAAAAAGAGGGCGTGTCCATCAGCTGATGTCATGGTGATGTCACAAATGGGTGAAACATGGATGGGAGAGCAGGTGGGAATGGGTGGCGTTATGGGTGATGCGGGGGGCATGACCTTAGTCTGGTTTTAGCCACAAAGAAAGCTGGCAACCCTACTGCTTCTGTGTCCTTGCCTTTTGGCTCTTACATGTGCATGAGTGTACCTTGAGCATGGGCCTTTTAAGACTTTGTTTTGTTCTCTTCCAGTGACCCTCACACTAATGTGTTACATGTCAACCTAGTACTGATGTCAGACTCACAATCCTTTTTTATATTACAACATTTCCAGTCACCGATCTTCCTTCCCCACTGTTGCTCAAAAGAATGGTGATAGTCTGCCTTTTCCTTTTTTATGTGCAGTTATACAGCTGTTTTCTATGCTGCATATATACCACTGTTACTTTCAATCACATTTTCATCTGGGTTATAGATAGTTTTTTCCTTGTTTCCCTATAAATTCTCATTTGTTTCAGCAGCAATTCTTACTTATATTTGTCTGAGATTTACTGCAGTTTACTGTACATCAAGACATATTTATGAAAAATATCACCTACTTCAGAGACTTGTCCCTTTGACCTCCCTTTGACTGCATTACTCATCATTACCCCAGGAAATGATTCAGGTTATCTTTGTAAGGTTCTGATGTTGGGTTCTCTGGCACAAGTTTTGCAAAGTAAGGGTCTCTTTTATTTATTACATCCTCCCTGCAATGTCCACAGCCACCTATCTTTTAGTGTCCATTCTTTTTTTCTTTCTTTCTTTCTTTCTTTCTTTCTTTCTTTCTTTCTTTCTTTCTTTCTTTCTTTCTTTCTTTCTTTCTCTCCTGTAGTCATGCATCCTTCCTTTTTTACACAGCAATCCATCATACATGCTTCTGTTGAGATTGTTTAGTCTCTCATTTGTCCAGCTATTCATTTCTGCATCTGCCAAGCCATGTTACATGCCATCATCTCATCTTGGAGCTCTCGCTTGTCTGTCTCTGCTCTTCTCTCTTTGGTTTTATTCATAAGTCTATCTTGGGTAAGGCTTCCTGGTCTTCTGTCATTTTTTATATGTTTCTTCAGCTTATTTTATTTTATTTATTTTACTTTTGTAAAACAGGTTCGTCCAACTGGATTTTGTAAAAAAAGTACCCTTTTCTTTGGAGGCTCCAGAATAAAAGCTCCAACATATTACAACTACTTTTAAACAGATATTCACTAATAAAGATGAACAGATATTAAATAATATAAAATAACAAGTACACATTAATTTACTAATTCCATTACATTAATATAAAAGTAGAGGTAACTACAATAGCATAAAAGTGCTTATGCATTAGTAGAAGTTAAACATTGAGCATTTCATGCCATGCATTTACTGGGTGTTATAGATGGATATTAGATCACATGATTTGTTTTTGTTGTGTCTTTCGGCTTTTCCCGGTTAGGGGTCGCCACAGCAGAACTCTAGTCCACTAATGATTGATAGTTCATTTTTACGTGCCGAGTTACCAGCCCTGATGCACAACCTTCAATGAAGGTACACCCATTCACGCATGTCTCCATGCAGAAAATGCTCTAGCTGACAATCGAACCGGACAGCGTCTTAAGGTGAGGTGACAACGCTACCGCAGCACTACCACCGTGTTGTCTATTAGATCACATGATTAGTGTTATGAAATTAAAAGAAATGCAGATGAGAGAAGGAACTAGGCAAGGCAAAAAATGTTAGTATTGTAGTTATGAGGTGGGTTGTAAAGCATTTTTATAAACAATTGTATATATAAGGCTATTATAAGGTTTATATTAGAAGTATAATGGTGGGGGTGAGCAGTGTCACAAAATAAAGTATATAGCTGTGAGATGGCAGTAAAATTATTTAGGTGTTGAAGACTGGTTAGGGTGTAGGATTCTGAATGAAGAGAAATGATTTGATGAAATGGCAAGCTAAAGATAATAGAATTTATTGTTGAGTCCTGCAGATGTACATGAGTAGATTCTTTGATTTCATGGGTGAAGTTTAAGTTGCGTTTTAAGTATGTTTGCATTCTGAATGGATTTAAATGGTAGTTGCATGTGGTTCCACAGTATGGCTACACTATTTGAATAGAGTGTCAGCTGCAGTATTAAATTACTTGGTTATAGTGATTAGTGACTTTTCTCTACAGACTATAAGGCTGGTAGGCAGTAGTGTTGCATTAAGCTGTTAAGCGCTCGGCAGCTATCTGGCTTGTTTTGATTTACAGATCATGCGTCACCTATCAAGTCAATAGATCTTCCCCGTGCATCCCCAAGATAAATGCCATTGTTTTCCTCAGCTTGCCATAGCATCAAACAGTTTATCTTCATTCAGAATCTCTTCCACCATCTTGTCTTTTCTTATCCCTTTGTGATTGCCTTTTGATTTGTTTACTTCCTCCTCATCTGTTTTACTGATATGTGACTCCTCTGTAGTTCTTGTCTTTTCTTTTTCCTTGTGGAGGTTTCAGCATCTGACATTGCATATCCTCCCAGAGTCTCTGCATCACATCTCCTACATCTAAGGTTGCTGTCCTAATGTGTGTCTAGCAGACAATTGAGATTTTTACTGCCTACATTGGTTAGGTGTCTGTGATACAAGTGTTTACATTTTTGAATATCCTTCATATTGTGCAGTCTGAGCAACTCCCATTTCTGCTGCACTTCCAAAATTGTTGCATATTTCAGCCATGCAGCTGTTCCACACATTCTTAGTGCATTTAATATCTTAGGTATTGTTTTCCTTTTCTTATTGGGTGTTTCAAAATAATCCTCAAACAGCTTTACAAACATCCCTGCAAATGGAATAACTTTTTGACTGCCTTATTGTTTTATTTTTAAGATCAAAGAAATAGAAACATGCCAAATATGCCTGGGTCTGCTTTCTGCTGTTGTTTGCTGTGCCCCACTCCTTCTGTCCTCTCTATTAGTATTTTTGATGTCCTACTATCAGAAGTCATCATGTAATAGCTGTGTTACAAATTGCTCCAGTGCATTATTGCTCACGTTTTCTGCTGTTCCAAATTTCCTGGTGTTACTCTTTCCTGAGTGATTTTCAATGTCATCCAACTTTTTAGTCTGACTTTTTAGTATGTGTGCTAATTCCTGTATTCTGTAATTCTGTTCCTACAGCTTAGCTTTAATTGCTACTTTATCTTTCTCCAGATCCTAGAACTTTTCTTTTGTCCTTTCCACTTTTGTTTGTTGCTGATGATTCCAGGCCTACAGGATTTAACTTTTAAGGATTTAACTTTTCAAACAAAATGCACAGTTAGTTCCCCTTATTTACAGCTTTAAAGGCAGCATTATGTTCCTCTTTGTGTTCTTTTTCTCTCATATTTCCTTTCAGGTTGCTGTTTATCACTGGAACACAACTTTTATGCAAATTTCTGTAGACCCTGCCCATGGCTGTGAGCTGAGAAAACTGTCTTGGCTAGGATGTCTGCAGCCTTCCCCAAAACTACCTCTATTATTGCCCATCGGTGCCATTTACAGTCAAAGGAATATATTTTAAATATGACATCTTATATCAGTCACAAAGATATTGCTGGTAATAATTGCTATTCTGTGATCTCCGTAATAACCCATGTCCTTAAAATTATGCCTTTATAAAAACAATATAAACTCATTTTGTTTGATATAGACATACACAGACACACACACACAAAACAGATATTTAAACTACAAGTAAAGTAATTCCCTTCCATGAACTTAAGTTTCCAGCTTCATATATAAATCCCAATCAAACACTTCCAGTTCTCCTTTTCTTTCTTACTTTCCCACTTATGATACTTGTCCTTACTTAAAATATGTAGACCAGTACATATAATATCAACTTTATTTAGGTTATTTATAAGTTTCCAAGGTTGACTGCTATACAGCAAATTTAACAGCTGACAGACATCCCTACTAGGTCCAATAATATATCACAATTCAGACCTGTATTTGACTCCCCTGGCACTTGGTGCCAATCTACAAGCTCATGCTGCTCAACTTTAAGTTGAGAACCAAAAAAAAAAAAAAAAAAAAAAAAAAAAAAAAAAAAAACATAGAACGGTCCATACTCTGATGATCTGGTGCTCCTTCCCACTCTCCATTCAGGAATGCCAATTCCATTCATGCCCTCATCCTGACATGAGCTAAAATAATAAATAAATAATTAAGCACAAAAAGAAAGTCTGTATTTTGATTGGATTTGCTAATCATGCCCCCCAAAAACCTTTTGCCTCAGGCAGCTGCCCTCTTTGCCTCTTTCCCTCTAGCAATGCTTCTGACATAATTGCACCCATACTAACCTGCACATATGTACAGTTTAAAGAGAAGACGCACTCTAGGAAAAGTAAAAATGTAGCTTAAGAGGCACCAAAGAAGATGGTATATTGTTAGGTCTCAGTTAAAAACTAATATGGGAATTCTGGACTTGATCCCACAGTCTGGAGCCATCTGCCAAGTGAAGCCAAAAATAGTAATAATAAAGCATCTATACAATAGTTCTAATCAGCATTAAGAAATCACCTAAAAATCTACTTTCACATGCTTCAGAGAAACTAATCTCTCAAGCATGGAACACATCAAAATATAGGTTCATAAGAGGTTACTAGGCTAATGCCCAAAGGGCCTTTACAAGCATAGCCATGTTATACCCGTGTTCCCTAACTGACCTTGGTTAGATGGTCGCTATTCACAGAGTGAGTCTATGATCAGCACCGACTGCCCCTGTCCATGAGGGACATAGGTGCTTCTACTACTGCTTCTACTACTGCTACAACTACTACTGCTGCTGCTACTACTAATACTTCTACTATTACTACTAGCATTACTAATACTACTACTGCTACTTCCACTACTGCTGCTATACCTATTGCTACTACTACTACTGCTTCTACTACTACTGCTTCTACTACTGCTACTACTATTACTACTAGTATCACTAATACTACTACTGCTACTACTACTACTTCCATTACTGCTGCTACTATAACTACTGCTACTACTACTACTGCTTCTTCTACTACTACTGCTTGTACTACTGCTACAACTACTACTAATCATTCTACCATTAGTATTAGTATTACTAATACTACTACTACTTCCACTACTGCTGCTACTACTACTACTGATTCTTCTACTACTACTGCTTGTACTACTGCTACAACTACTACTGCTGCTGCTACTACTGATCCTTCTACTATTACTACCATGAATGGAATGTTACCACTACTGATGCTACTCCTACTGCTACTGTTACTGCTCACACTACTACTAATACTACTACTAGCACTACTAATAGTTCTAATACTACTGCACTACTACTACTGCTACTATTGCTACTACTACTAGTAATAATAATAATACGGTCACAATGAAGTCCTGAAAGATATAGCGCTGTATGAAGTTTCTATATCTATAATACTGGATCGATAAAAAATTAGATAAACACACTGACCCTTTGTATCAATGTTCTATTTTCAAGAGGCTTTTTGTTTTATTTTAGAACACATAGTTTTCCATCCAGGTGTTTCTACTTCCCCTTTTAGGCCTATATGGTGCCAGTTAATTTCTTCCAGAAGATTACTGATCTTTTTTGATTTAGGAAAGGAAAGGGTATCTTCTAAAGAGTTAAATGTACTTTTTTTTTCCTCTGAAAGGAAGAGACTTAATATTGTTGGAGATATAATGTTGCACTAAGTACCATCATTTCAAGGACTTTACCAGTGGTAAGCATGACCTTCTTTTTCCATTACTTGCTGTAAATAGTCATTATCAAGTCTGATGGCAGAACTATCAACTTCCAGACAGGGATTTGCTCAAGCATTTATAACAGCAAGTACTTTATCTAGCTGTGATATGGTCTTCACAATTATAGACCTGGGAGGAACACCTACATTAGCTGGAAGTTTTATAAGAAATATATGGTCCCCATATGCCATATGGCAAGCCTTTCTAAAGATTTAACAATCTTGGAATCCATCTGGTGAAGAAATTAATCATATCTTATTTTTCTGTTTATTCAGACACATCAAATATTATCACATCATTTGTTTACTTCAGAATTATTTCAAGATCATTTATCCAGTAGCCAGTTATTTTGCCTTAACCAAATCACTGAGGCTTTCTTGCTCTTCCAGCTTTGCCTTAATGTCACTGAAAAGTGTTTCAGTATTGTCTACATGAGCATTTTATTATTGGCTCAAGTTTAGATTTAGAAGTTGAAACTGTCACCTTACAATGCTAAATTTCAACATAGTAGTGGTAGTATGTATACGATAAGTAAAACGTATATGCCCTTTTCCCCACTGTAGTGCAATCCTGAAGTTAGTATATATAGTTAGGGGATGTGTGTGGGGCACAGCCCCCCACATTGGGGGGTGTGGGGGCATAGCCCTCCACAAAGTTTGGGTATATATTATTTTCTGAAAAGAGTAATTTATTGGACTTGTATGTATCCATGTCTATGGTTCAAATTATTTCAAATAGGTGGGGGGGGGCTATGACCCCCACCCCCAACTATATATATATATATATATATATATATATATATATATATATAAATATATATATATATATATATATATATAGATATATATATATATATATATATATATATACATATATATATATATATATATATATATATATATATATATATATAGATATATATATAGATATATATATATATATATATATATATATATATATATACTAACTTTAGGATCACACTACACTGGGAAAGAAGGGCATATACCTTTTACTTACCTTTTACACACTGTCACTACTATGTTAAATTTAGCATTGTAAGGTGCCAGTGTTATGAGTTTTTTGATCATATGTAGACCCATATATATATATATATATATATATATATATATATATATATATAGGGTCTATATTAGAAGACTGAAGACGCATTCTTTCGAATGAGTCTTGGTCGAACTTAAAGGCAGAAAACGTAAAATATCGAAGTGGCTGTTAAGCGAATTGTTTCCTTGGAAAAGAATTTGCTTGGCCACTTCACTACTTTTCCATTTTCGGCACTGTAGTGCGGTCTCGGAGTTGGTATATTTAAGTAGGGGGTGTGTGGGGGGCGAAGCCCCCCACTTAATTTAATGTTTGAAATTCAATTTTATTTATTTATTTTTTTGTTGAAACAGAGATTTTTTTCCCTTGGAAAAAAATCACTGTTCTGACACTTCAACATTGTAAGCTTTCTCTTACATAGGGTCGATCAATCACCATTCATGCTTTTAAGTGTTCGGTGATTGTATATATATATATATATATATATATATATATATATATATATATATATATATATATATATATATATGTATATAGTACTTATTTGTCTTATCCTAATATTATTGGTTTAATCTGGGTATAGCCCTGAACTACATGAAACATTTTACAGATTGAGCCCCATGACAGCTATCTAGTTAAGTCGCTTGCAAATAGTCAGATTGTAAGCAAATGGAGATGTGAGGAGACATCCTGCTTGACTATTGGTAATAGCTTACTAACAGCTAATAGCCTTAATCTTTTGTGCTAATTGACAGACTGCATAGTTTCACCTAAGTATTATAACTGCTAGACTGCATAGTTTCATTGAAAAGTGCTCTACGAAAATCATGATAACAAAACTGAATTATACCAGGAGACAGATCCCATTTAGTATGTTGCATAGAATGAAATGTTATTTTGGAATTCACAATGGACTTTATATTATTGCGGGTTTTAATTTTTGTCTGTATTTCTATGGCATTAATACTGCAGTTTAGTCAGGTAATATAGGGAATAAACAACATTCTGTTGTGTCTCTTGCCACATTAATGGAGTACAATATATAATACAATATTCTAACCAATGTACTGAAGTTTTTGAAAGAGTTGGGAAATATATGGATGAATATGAGAGGAAAACATAAAGGCATCAGTCACATAACACCATTTTTAAAGAACTAAAATAATTTTATGTGTCTAAACCTACATTTATAATTACATACTGTTTGTTTTCTAACACCAAGTATCTATAAAGCTGCATTTTTCATGATATATTATATATTTGATATTTATGTGCATCAGTATTAACAAAGATAAATTCTGTGACCAACAATAATGATGTGTATCACTATGCAAGGAACATGTAGTAGGATTTTCATTTTGTATTAAAGAGATGATGGTTTCCACTTGAGGACTGGTAGCTTATCAAATAAAGTGCCATTATACAGTTTAGGTAATTGTGTTTAATTTCTTCAGGAACATAAATCTCTCAAGTATAAGTCTACCTGCACTTTAAGCCATGTCTGGTTTAACTGCCTATACATAAGATTAGTCAATATTGTTAGTTTAATTAATCTTTCTTGAAAACCTTTGTTAAGTACAGAAGGATTAGTATTTTAATTATTTTTCCTGGATCTGTGATGCAAATTTGATTTACTATGCTACACAACTGAAAATATTGTTGAAAACTTGATAATAATAGAGTCCAGTTTTGGAATATTGAATGCATCATGTCATGCATTCCCATTTCTTTATTCTATTAAGCAAACTGAAAAGGAAACTAAAAGAGAAAATTGTACACCGTACTGGTCCATCTAATTTTTTTTTTTTAAATTAAGAAGTCACATTTTTTCACCTATTGTCAATTATATGATATTCTCAGGGTCAACTACAGGTGTCCATATCCCAGGCACTCAAATACTATCCTGCCTGCAAAGATTTAGCCACTTTGTATCTCACATGGCTAACCACTCTCACCCGAACTCAACTACATGTTCTGGTGAGGTACAATAGCTACTCCGTTCTCCCATTACTGAAGCACCTCACCCAAACATAGCTGCTGAGGTCAGTCAAGGGTAGTATGGCAGCCAATGGTAGGGAGTGGAAGGGGTGGGAATACATGCTAGTGGTTTAGGTAGTGGTTGGGCGAGTGGCTGAGATTTAGGAAGGGGGTGTTTTAGGTTTAGTGAGCTAGAGTAGAGTTTAGGATTAGGGTTTGTTCAGGGACTTTAGTTTTATGGAGCAGGAATGGAAGTTTAGGTTTCAGAAGGAGAAGGAGGAGAGTTTTAGGGTTAATGAGTCAAAGGGAAGTTTGGAGTTAAGGAGAAGGAGTGTTCATAGGTTGGTACCGGGTTGTTTTAGTGTTACGGATTGAATGGGGACTATAGGCTTGGGGGTTGGGGTTTTAGGTTTAGGGATCAGTTAGGGACTAAAGGGTTATGGAGTGGACAGCTATGGTTAGGGTTGTTGACTGGATGGGAGTTTTATGGTTAGTGCTGTGTTTTTAGTGGAGCTATGTAGTTTAGTAGGACTGGGTAGTTGGAGGGCTAGAAAATGAACTAGGACCAGCTTGTTGAAGGTAGGGCACTTGCCAGTTAGAGCAATGTTGTAGTGAGCAAGTCAAGTGCATCATGAGCTACTAGCAAGTGAAAAGTTGTTGTAGGCCTGAATTTTTATATACATTGTAATGGAAGAGGAGACACAAGAAAGTCTTTCTTACCTAAAACAAATATATTTTAACTGTTAATATTAACACCTTTTTTTTCTCTAATATATGTGATTCCTTTTTTTCTGGCAGCAAACTGACTCTCTGATGTATCCATAAGAACTCCCTGACCCAAGGTAGGTATCTTAATTCTTTTGTAGGCCACTGTCTTTTCTTATCTGTAGGATGATATTAGGGATAGATATACATCTTTCCTAAAGCTCATGGGCACTATGATTTTCTAAGTGTGTCACCAGTTATATGTGTGTTTCACTTACTCTTTTCTCAAAACCATCTGCAATGCTCTCCACCAAGGCAGGGGCTACAGTATTAGAGTGTGGGCAAATGTTTAACTCCATGTAAGAAAATGCCCCATCTACAATAGACACCATTGCTCAATAATCTGGACACATGTCACTACCTTGTATTCCTGGTGTATCCCCCAATATCTGCAAGTAGTCAAAAGCATAGTGGACCTTGTTGCCTACATCAAGCTTCAGTGGTATTAGACTAGCTGCCCTTATGGGCCATTTTATTTAAAATTATACAATTCTTATTTCAAAGGTGAAAATCAAACCATGCACCTTGGAACTTATAGGTAAATACCATAACAATTATGTCAAACCCCCAGTTCCCCCCAAGGATGGACAAGTTAGTATCAGTTACTCATTCAAATTCTCCCTTTGTAGTTTCTCTTCTATGAGGAGTGCAGCTTAATCCCTGGCCATACAGAAAGTATCAGGACTCCATACATCTGCACCCAGCACTGGCTTAAATCTATTAACTTGAATATGCTTTACACTAATATTTTCCTCAAATCACAGACACACTCACTGAAGAGGAAACACAAAAATAATTTCTGTTCTATCACATTTGAATTCAATTCTTTAAGTCCATTTGCTTTATTATTTGCATTTTATTTTATTCATTTTACATATTGCAGAAGGTTTTTGCAGTCTACAGAGCTGGTTTTACCAGAGTGATGATGTGACAATTGTTTACCTCTGATAAAGTCATTGGGACTGAACTAGCTAACAAGTACCTTTTAACTGTAAAAAAAAAATGACTGCTACCAGCTACTGCAATATGTGGTAGTTCATATTGCAACTAGTCAGTTTATACTTTTTAGAGACTGGATTTAATCTGGGGTGGTTATACCACTAATACTTCCAGCTTGGGTACTTTATCTAGATAGTTTAGGTTTTTATTCTTTCTTGTTGTCTGTTGTTTTATTGCAATTTCTTAACAGGTAAGCATTAAGCACTCATTCATTCACTCACTAACTAGATTATTAACTAACTAACTAACTCTCTATTTGTATGAACTTAATATACAGACATACATTTGCCATATCTTTGAGGAATGGTACCAGTGACAGTAAATATGGCATAAACTGTGGGTAAAGCATAATTTATAGTACTTTAGAACATGTTGTACAGCTCAATAAAGACATACAATACTAGACTAACTAGAGATACTGGTTTTCTGTATTCCCAATCAGAAAAAAATGATTATTCTTTAACTTATAACTTAACATGTTATATTTTAGTTTGCTTTCCTGTGCAAGACTGTGTAGTTTAAAAAAATTGAGGACATGTGATGTATATGAGTTAAAATTCCCTTAGATCTCTCCAGGCTCAGTGGGAATCCTTACTGCTTGAACCAGTAACTCTGATCTTTACTGAGCATCTGTTTGAGTTAATCACTCTTCAAGTTTTAA
Organism: Protopterus annectens; assembly: GCF_019279795.1. Lineage (NCBI taxonomy): Eukaryota > Metazoa > Chordata > Ceratodontiformes > Protopteridae > Protopterus > Protopterus annectens. The sequence goes on from NC_056732.1 coordinate 873,516,480, forward strand.
AAGTGATTTAATTGATTCCCTAAAGACAAAGAAGATAGTAATGATATTTTACAGCAACGTGGGTACTTCTGTATAAAACAAGACTAACTTTTCATTTCAGTTATATTATGAAGGCTTATAGTAAATTTAGATACAGGTTTTATGTTTTACTTTACATTATGATTGCTGCTAACTCATACAAAATCTATGGGTTAGTTGGCAGAAAGACAAAGCATTTCTTGGACACAGTCATTTATACTGATGATAATCTATATGTGTTTTTTATGTAATAAGAATGAGAGGGAGGATAGACATGTAAATGACAGACTGATAGATATAATGTTGGATAGCTAGTTAAATACATACTACCTGCATACTTGCATACATAGAAAGAGGCGTAGTCCACTAGGCATACAGAAATGCAAGCAATTAGATAGATAGAGAGACAGACGCACAGCTTGCCAGTCAGACATAAAAAGAACAGGAGGAAAGGAAACATTAGCTTTTTTCCCTGATATTCATCTTTGCTTTGTTTTAAAATTAAAGGCCCTATTTAAAAATATCAAATGTAAATCAGCAGATGGCTCATTTTTTTAGCAAGTCTAACATGACCTCATCATTCCATGTTGTTTTACTAATGGTCATAATCTGAAAAGTGCAACGCAGAAATGCACTGATTTGATTGTGATCAATGTTACCTACACTGAGACTGTAGATACAGTGAACCTACTGGCAAATACATTTAGCTTTAACTTTATCCCTCTATCCCCTCAGTCTTTCCCTCAAGAGATGCCTTTAACTGGCTCAACTCCAGCTATCACACAAGACCAATTCCTAAAAGAGCTATTAAAAGCTGAAAGTACTGCATCAATGTGTCCTGACAATATCCATGGATGCATCTTAAATAACATGAAGCATGATTTTAGGTGAATCAGCCAACAACACTCTTCAGTCTCTGCCTCCGTACAGGTTTTGCACCAAAGTACTGCACCAAGATTCAGTATTTACACTCTATAAGGGAAGACCTCCCACAGACCCAGGCAACTACAGACCCATAAGTGTGATCAGACTCATATGTAAAGCCATGGAAAGACTTGTGGAACTAATCAATCAGTATATAGGAATCCTCCAAACACTGGGCCCATCTCAGCTTGGATTTGAAAATATCAGTTCATGCTTATTCAGCCTGGTGGATTTCTTTTCTGAAAAGTTCACCAGAGTAAAGGATGAAGGCAAAAGGGTACACGCCGCATATCTCAATCTGGCCAAAGCATTTGACACTGTTCTCCACTCAGGCATAGTAGAAAAGATAAATAAACCAAGGGTAAACCTCTATTTCACCCATTGGACTGCTAGCTGGGTGACACGTAGGATGCAGGAAATCAAAATAGGAGACGTTACCTCCACAAAGACACCAGTCACTAGTGGAGTCCCCAAGGGTTGTGTGCTGGGACCTTTCCTGTTTGACATCTACTTCTCTGAAGTAAAAGTCAATACCAAAGGACTCTGGCTGACTACGTTTTCAGATGACTGCATGTTGGGAATAGTCACTGAATCCCCAAGTCACATAGCCATCATGCAGGAAGGTGTGTCCCAAATAAATAACTGGTGCCAAAATCATGGACTGAAACTAAATGCCAAAAAATGCATTACTGTTTCCTTTAGGAAGTCATATATCCCAGAGGACTACTCTAAGACTTGACCCAGTTGTTCAGGATTTGGGAACTTGTGTAGACAGTGACCTAACTTTTGACCAACATGTGCCCATTGTAGTAATGCTTACAAACAAAGGGATTGTATCTTTATCTAGGGTGTCATTGCCCCCCCCCCTTTAATCATCCCTCATTAGGTTGATCATTGAATAGAATACCCCCTTTGGCATAACATATCTTACTAAAACATTACAAGGCCTAAACAACATCTTGTACATGGACCAATTCAATGCCCTGTCACTAGACTCGGCATCCTGCAGACTGCAAAGAGGTGACCTGTGTATGGCATATAAGGCATACTCTACCCCAGTGATGGATTGTCTGCACTTCAACAAGTGGCATAATAAACACTCAGTCTATGGATCTAAATCTTTTCTGCAGCATCAGCAGAACAATTTGGAGGGACAGGTATATATCTGAGTGGATACCATTGCTCTGCAACATTCCCCAGCCACATAAAACAAAGTTTATGCTTGTTCTTATTCAAGCATAACTTTGATCTATGGATGAGAAACAACATTTACCCTAGGACTGGCCCCTCTATTACTACTGGACAGATGCTTCTAAATGCATTATCCAATGCATGGGTCCCCTCAAATTATCTGTGGTATGATCCCAGTTATTCTCATTAGGTGTAGTACATAATTAAAGACCATGGGATGGGTAATGCTAATTTCTAACCAAACAGGATAAGTTAATTCAATCACAAAAATTGAAATTGGTTAGGCTTAAACCTGCAAGGGCAAATAGCCAAGTACTTACCTATGAACCTGTAAACTTAAAAGAGTTACTGAATAGTGGAGGTGGAGCTTAACTTAATAACTTAATTACAGACTTGGAGATCGATTCATCCATCAGAAGCATGGACATGGGAAACTCACCTGGCTTTGGTGGCTTAGCTGCAGAGTTTTACATCGGGCTGGCCTTGATGTATGTAAAACCTCAACACAAATATTTAATACATGACTTCACTACCGACAAATATACATCTGTGTAGCACACATGAATAATATTGCTCCCCAAAATAGGGGAATAAGATTAATCCACAGGACTTAAGCCCACATTATTGTTAAATCTAGTCATTGTAAGTTTAACTAACATATTGACAAACAGTATGCAGAATATTCTGCCAAAGATAATACAATAATGGCAGAATAGATTTGTAAAGGGGAGACACATTAAAATGAACCAGACAATTTCAGACAACTCAAAAATGGTCATTTCTGACTAAGGTCTAACATATTACAAAATACAGTTAATATACTTATAATAGACAAAGTAAAACATATGCAGGACTTACAAGACTGGCAAGTTCCAGGGCGAGGTCATAACTGATTTTACAGATTAAGGTTTTTCAGGAAACAATGCATGACACATGCAGATGGACTTATGTTAAATCAGTATAGCGTAATCATCAAATAAAATGTTTAGTGGTCATGATGGTCTCTGTGTTTTTATGTCTTTATTAAGGCTGTAAAACTCCCTAAGCTATGGTTACATCTATCAGAACCAAAGCATGTAGTTACTACTATATACAGCAACATTGTTTTGAAGCCAGTAACATCCCCCAATACTGATACTGGGAAAACATTCTGCAAGAAGAGAACATCCAGTGTGATTGGAATATGTTTTGGAAATCTACATATTGGTTTATCCCTTTTGCTAATTTCTGTATACACAATCTGATTAGATATAATTGTTTCAGTTCTTCAATCAAACAAATTTCAAACAAATTCCCAGTATACTAAGGGATACAGGATACTTCTTAACATTGTTGCATGAGTGTATTCTACGGAATGAAGGACAGAACTATATTATGGTTACACTAGATGTAAAGAACTTAGTTACTGTCATTAGCAATACCTATGGCATATCATCCATAGAACACATACTATCACAAGTAGCTAACTTTGAGCTTGATAACATTAGGCTAATAGGTGAGCTGCTTAAAATAGTGGCAGAAAATAACATATCCATGTGTCAAGATACATATTATCACCAGAAGCAGGGGCTGGCTATGAGCACCCCCTGTGCAAACACTTATGCAAATTTAGTGTTGGCTTACTAGGAGAACAAAGTTATATACAGAGAACAACATCCATAGAAGGACAAGTTAATTTTCTATGTGTATTTTGTTGATGACATTTTTTTATGGGGTGGGGGTCATGGATTTACATAAATTTGTTGAATATTTGGAATCTATGACCACTTTCCTTAGATTCACCATGCAGTATTCTGATAGAGGTTTGGATTTTTTACATGTAAAATTGCTGAGGGATGAGAATGGAGTTTTGGACACAACCTTATTCAGAAAAAACTGTTGGAAGAATAGCATGCTATCTTATGACAGCATGCATCCAAGATATATGTTCAATGGTATAATAAGAGGGCAGGTTGATAGAATTTCATGTATATGTATGCAGGATACACATTTTGAACAAGAAATAGACAAGTTAGAGAGTAATCTCTGTCGAAGGGGATGCAATGAAAATAGAGTTAAAGATGCTATTACTAAGCGCAAACAATATAAAAGTAATAGGTCTAGGCCTTGGTTCTCCCATAGACAACAGGATGGAACACCTGTTCAGTCTACAGCGTCACAGATGGATAATGTGATGCTAATGTTAACATATAGTAATAACATTGGGGGAGTACGTGATATACTAAAACAGAATTGGAATGTTTTGCTGACAGATGTAAAATAGTCAAGGTAGTGGGAGAAAAAACAGTTTTTGGCTTTAGAAGAAATAAAAATCTGAAGGATTTATTATGCCATGAAGGGAAGACAGAAAAAAGTAGGAACAATTTTATACAACGTGCAGGTACACTAAAGTGCAGAAATTGCAAAGCATATGAGTGCATTGTGGAGGCAGAATCCTATGTACGCCCCATGTCAGGAAAACAATATTGTTTTGATTTGTATGCAGATTGTAGAACAGAGAATGTTGTTTACCTGGCTGTCTGTCAGGACTGCAGCTCATTCTATGTAGGAAAAACTAACTGCATGCTGAAAGATAGAATTTTTAACCATTTGTCCTCAGTAAGATTTAAACATGAACATAATGCACTTTTCCAGCACATTTCTAAGTATGAAAATCATAAGTTTAAGTTTATGGTTATACAATGTGTAAACAAAAACAAAAGGGGAGGTGAATTGATTAATGAGACAGAGCTGATGAGACTAAATGGATCATTGAGCTAGCAGCATACAAACCCCAGGTTTAAATGGGGTTATACCTTTAAGACCCGCACTAAAGAAAAGGTGGGTGCGGTACTGAATGTTAACTGAAAAGCTATATACAAACTGCAGTTTCATTAGAGTTTTGTAAGTGAAGAAGGGCTTGGACCCGAAAGCACTCATTTCTGTGTTTTTAATTATGTTTTAAATAAAAGTTTTGAAGCTGTTCAGCGTGGTGGCCAGTACATGCTTTTTTCTTCTTTTCTTAGGAATCTTTGTGAGCAGGCAGCCTTTGGTGGAGTATCTACAGTTCTTTTTGGCCTGGCAATATTTTATTCCTATAGGCTGGACTTATATCTGTACATGACTGTACATGATCGTGTTGGTCATGCAAATGTTTATGAAGAATTTGCAATATGCTTAACAGAGCAATATTCAAGAGTGATATACTGATTTCCACAGTTTCTGTGTTTTATTACATTATCCTCTTGATGGGTTATGATCGGCTTGCAATATTTATGTTTTGGCAGCATGGAAGACAGATACATCTGTACTCACTGTGTTGCTATCTGAAAAGTTCAATACATTTTTATTTATTTAAAAAAAATGTTTTAATCAGGATTTCAGCCTAAAGTGTCATGGTGGTAATATTGCTGTTTAGATATCTGATGCTATTGTATAATTTCTATCTAGATACTAGTAAAAATGGATCCTTAAATCAACTTACATAAACAAGCAGATGCATATAACATTGCCCACCAGATTCATGAAGCTCGGTGCAAGTCCAGCGTAAGGCTTGCGCCGGCCGTGCGGCGTAGATGTGGAGTAGTCATGCCATATGCATATTAATGAAAGTGTGCAGCCGCCACAGCCATGTGCATAGGAAAAGGTGTGAGTGCAAGGGGCGTATCAAAGTTGCACAGGGAGGCGTGTTAATGTCGGCTTTCGAGGAGCAACCTAAACTGCTGAATATTATATTCCACCAGCAATAGTAATCGTACCTATCAATGTCCGTGGAGACTGAAACGTATGCAAAGCAGAGTCCCTGTGAACAGAAAATGAAGACTCAAACAGAAATGCATGGTAGGGAATAACTGGTCCCTACCCATGAACAAATGACAAGAAAATCATGTGCCTGTAGTCCAACATAGTGTTGATAGCTATACCATGTGGAAGTGAAATGTATCAGATGTTAGCGCGCTGCCAGTAGGTACGTCCAGTCCAACGGAAAGGGTCACCAGCCAACCCATAATTTGAGGGAGGGAACATAGCTGTGCAGACGTGTCCATAACAAAATACACGAGGAGAAATGTAGATATAGGTAGTGACCGTATGTCTAAATCATATCCCACAAGCCATGTAATAGTCACATACAAAAGGTATGTCCGTATTTCACATACCAAATATGATAGGAAATAGCATACTCATGTAAACTAAACAGAAGGAGCATATAAACGAGCCATAACAACACGGACACATGTAGGCCGAAAGGAACAGTATGATCCGTACTGTCGACCAAGATTACCACCTGTCCCACTTTGCGAGCAACAGTCCCTCTGTGGGCAGATGTGTCCTGACACAAACATGTAAAACTGGCAAATGTCCAGAGAATATAGGACATAATTCCTCTGTAGACGTCATGCAATAGTTGCATTAAACATATTTCACTGGACGTATATTACATAAATGTCATAACAAACAGAATAAGATACCGAAATGCTACAAGAATAAGCTTAGATATAGGCATGAATTGTAAGTTCTATCTGCCGAACTGACCATGGGTATGTGTCGGCCTGTAAAATATGATGTGTTCACCGCAACTGTCACAGCAGGGTTGCCACCTTTACAAATGGCCAAAGTGGGACATGTTTGGTACAGACATCAGACTGTACAGGCCGACACATACCCACAGCCAGTACAAAGGACAGAACATAACTGTTTTGCCTACAGAAAAGCGTATTCCTGCAGCATTTTAGTTGCTTATTCTGTTTCTCATAACAGTCAGGTATTTCAGATACAGAATTAACTGTTTAATGCAACTATCACATAAAATATAAGAAATATGTTTGTCCTAGAATCTCAGGACATTTGCCATGTTGACAATTACATGTCAGGACACAACTGCCCAAAGAGGGACTGTCCCTTGCAAAGTGGGACAGGTGGTAACCCTATGTCACACTGTGGCCAATTGAAAAGGTGGAAACACAATCGTTGACTGTGGGGAGGCAATGTCCACAACATTCGGACATGTGTAAGGAATAGCTTGGACATAGGAAAAGGTGCCATCCTACCAATGAGTAGAACAGGCTGGCAAAATCCGTAAGGCAGCTGTATAATCCGAACGTGTATGTGACACATTCGAATGGGTAGTTCCTGGATACACCAACCAAGTAATGAAAGTGAAGTAAGGGCGTGTACCTATGTGTGTGAGGTATAGCATGTGGAAAGCAAACATGGCAGGGTAGTCCACACAACCATAAAGGTACCCAACACATGTAGGGTAGTCAATGTGTAACTCTGGCCGTGTCATGGGCCAACAACCAAAGTAGTGCTCTATGGGGTGTGAGTAATTCACTTGTGAGGGGTGTGTGTTTAATGGTAAATTCCTCAAAGGTGATACTTGTGTCGTATGCAGAAAAGGTGAACCGGAGGTGTATGAGGGGGCAGCGGGTGAAGTGGAAAGAAACACAACCTCATGTAGAAATAGCTGCAAGACAAGCAGACAGGCCATAGTGTAGAACACAATCCCACAAACATATGAATATGGAAATATGTGAGACAAATGTATAGATACGGCACCGTCACATACCCACAGATGGGTCCTGATGGATCTGGCCATGACAAATGCAACACACCTGCATGCATAATAGCCTACCCAGCATACCCTCCACAACACACAACCTGCCACCATACCAGAATGTCCACCAAATCCAGCCGTACTTGATCCACTGGTTTGTTGCAGAAACAGCTACACACAGTGACCCCTATGCATATGTAGTAGGTATTCTCACCCTAGGCAGTATCAGGATTGCAAACCATGTATCCCCTGCAGGTAAAACCCCCTGCACATTTTCGTGATTCACAAAAATCTTCGTTATCTAGCTTGTTTTGGTCTTGACCAATTTTTGGGCTATCCCTCACGGGATGACCAACTTGTGTAAATAGTAGAATGGGTATGACGACATGATGTCCAATCCAGTAGATATCTGGACACAAGTCAGAACGTGCAGTGGAGGTCCATGACACTGTCCAGCCCTAAGTGGGCATGCATAACCTACCACCCAGGATAAAATACCTTCCCGTGACGCACGTGTCCAGACACGAATAGGAGGGAGAATATAATGCACACATTTGCAAAGTGGAAAACGGCATGAGGGCGAGGAAGACACTACGTAAACAGGTCAACCCTGATCAAGTGTGAGGGACACTGACGGTGTGCAGTTGTGACTGACCATACCTGTCAACCTGTGTGAGCAAGATATCTGGACAGAGCCGTGAATGTAAGTGAGACAAAGGTCCAAAATCAGGGACAATCTGTAAACATATCTCTTAGAAACATAGAATTTGATAGAATAACAGTTTGCACATTGGCATTAATATCTGGAGTATGAAGTCTGAAACCCAACTGTTTGTCAGCACGTTCCGACTGCAATTTTTAATGCTGAGCTACTGCTGTGCCAGAACACAACAGCATATTACAGAGGTCCGTACCATACCACTCAACTGTCCGGATATTCGCAGAATGACTAGGGTCACCACCTGTCCCACTTTGCGAGTAACAGAGGGTAGGCAGTTGTGTCCTGTGAAAAAAATCAAGACATAGCAAATGTCCTGAGAGTTTATTTCCTAATTTACTTTAATAGTTGCATAAAACTGTTATTTTATATATGAATCCTCAATATGTTATGTGAAGTAGCATAAGCAATTCAAATGTTACTAGAATAAGCTATTATATGTATAAAAAAGGTTAAAGTTCAGTACTATGCATGGCTGTAGGTATTTTTTGTCCTGGAAAATCTGACATATCTACAGAACATGTCCCACTTTGGGCAGTCGAAAAGGTGGCAACCGTAAGAATGACCACAGGTTCGCCCCATAGTGTTGGTGTATGCCTCCGACAATCTGCACCAGTGTGGTAAATAGCTGAGGATTGACATCACTAAATAATGAGAAATATCCTGAGTATAAGACTCCACAACCTGCAGAAAAGTCATGCTAATGCAAAACCTATCATTCTATCAACGTTCTAAGCTTGTAAGAGCAATTGTTAAAATGTGTCCCCCCATCGTGTAGGTTTTGCGCAGGTTTGGTGCTCTAAGAGGTTGAGAGGTATGGTCCGTACATATTTACAAGAACAGCCCTTCACACTTGTGTAATGTACAACTGCATACCTGTAGTCACTTCATGTCCAAAAATAATAATCCCTGTATGACTGTATACAGGTAATAGTCAAATGTGAATGGGAACACCCCTCACAATGGAGTATGACTGTAACAACCCCACCCATAATATGTAATGCCAACAGAATAAGCTGCTGACAGGTGCCCAAACACCTGTGTCTATAAACACAGGTAAAACTTCAAAATAGGGAGATAATCCCTGTCCATATGCTTCATCTGACATTTGACCTCGGCCAGGGAATTCCGTTCACCAGGTGGACAAGCCTAAACCCAGATCACTACATGAACACCCTGACAATCAAAGACCTGTATGTGGCTGGACTATATGCCTTGGTGTTCTGCATATCCTCGGAGTGATTAACAATGCAGCCAGAGTCCACAGCAGCAGGCAATAGGGAATGTGTAATATGTAGTACCACCTATTTCCCAGCAGGAGAATGGATGCCTGTGTCGTAGGTGAAGTGATGAGGCATACGTTGATGTAGCTAAGTACCATGGGTATGCATATCAATGAGGGAGAACACCAATAAAATAGTGGTTCCAGTATCTGGCCAACGTGAATGCAGTCGCGGTTGACCTACGACCACTGCACATATAACTTGAAAGTGTAATGAAAGCGTTCATGCAGTACACACATTTAAATATGTAAAGGTGAATGTGTGTTTCGCAGTAGTCCATAAACTGGAATACAGATATGTAACTGTTACAGTCGGAATTATGAAAGTTCACAGAAGCACAATTATCTATGAAACATATGTAACCCACAATAAGGATATGCAAGTGCGCCTGCGCGTGTGTAATCCGCTCACAGAATAGAAAATGAATGGTGTTTTCCCCACATTCTATGTACATGGCTCATACCTGTTAAACCTGTAAAGTACGAAACCAGACAAAGCCATGACAACAACTGGTACAAATAGGGACAATCCCCAGATATTGCCCTAACAAACATAGAAAGTGGATAGAATAACAGGTGTGTCACTAGCATGGATTCTCTGAAGGGTATGAAGTCATAACCTGAAATGTTTGTCATTACGTACCAACGTCAGTCTTTAATGATATGCCACTAACTTGCCAGATAGACACAAGGTTATGAAAAACGGACCAAAGATAAGAGGCAAACAGCTGTACATGCAGCGGAAATCTGTTCAGTTGAAAGGTATGATATGGAGATATATATACACATATATCCACAGACATAATCCAAAGCAAATTACGAGATGAGGAATGTACAGACATGTGTATATATGTACATATATATATATATATATATATATATATATATATATATATATATCTATACACACATGATACATGAATAGATATATACACAACAAACATATGTCCCTGTACATATAACACATGTACATAAATAGGTCACGTTATAGCTAATATGGATAGACAGACAGACATGCATGAAAGGAGAATACACCGATGGTTTCCAAACCATTGCCCGGAAAGTACCAGTGTGACAGGGCCTGCAAGTTCTACACGTTAAACATGAATATAGGTGTCCTTTGCTGGACCCCAAAAATTGATCCTGTATGAAGTGCGAACCGTCATTGATGCAAAAGAAGTCACACCTGCAACTGCGATATAGGTGTACATGCAACAGTAGCAGGTTTTTAGGGTCATAACACATTGGTCGATTGAATGTATGATGTACGAGCTGATATCCGCAGAGTGGGGAGTGCTTGGAAGTGTCCTCACACTTTATTATCGCTCACATTAAACATGTCTAATGGGTACTGTGGAGGTGTGTCAGGTATGGGAATCATGGGTATGCAGAATTGGGCCAAGGTGTTGGTTGGTACAGATCTATTAGGTACGCCCCATGGGAGTGATCAATATACCTATGTGGGTATAGCACACGCCTACATTCTCCAAAAAGGTGCAACCCATCTACTAGATATTGTGTAAACCATTGGGGGAAGACGTAGAGACCTATAACAGTGTCATGTAGGCGATTATCATGGATGGACAAGCGTACGACCAAGATGGTAACCATACCTGAGAGAATGTCAGAATAAGACAGCTGGACTAAGGCATAGTACACGACAGACAAATAGGGACTATATTAAATATACCTCAGACAAAGTCAGACTGTTGATAAAATAATTGCCTAGTCAGGAATACGAATGTTATGAGAGTTAGTAATCATGAAATAGAAATGTCAGTCATGAAATAGAAATGTCAGTCATGATTACCTAACCGCACAGTCCGTCATGGCTTGCCAGCAATCTACCAGAAAGGCACATTATGATGACAAATGTAACAGAATCATAGGTCAAACCCCAGGGCGTATACCCATAATGTGTACAGGTGAGAGGTATGAAGGTAACCTGTCCTAATGAAATGTATAGAACTAGTGATACTAGGTGGACAGGTGAGAAGAAAAACGTCAGGACAAATGACAAAACATGTACAAGTCATAAGCATGCTTGTCCACAAATGTGAATTACAACGTATGGCCTGTGAAAGTCAATGTGGAAGGTTAATAGACTCAAATGACATGTGTCCCTCAGGGTGTCATGCAGTGTCACCAATACAGTGTCCAGTCCCACATACTTGTAAGTGAGCTCTGCCACTGACGGAAAGTGCAAATACCGGTGTACACATAAAGTATGTGATGGAATAATTGGTGTGGATAAGCACCTGTTGGCCTGTGTGAGGAATATAACCCAGTGGGTGGGTGTGTCCTGCAATAGGAATGTAATGGTAACTGGCCTGTGATGGCACCATGTATTGTGTGTATTGGCGTAACTGTACGAATGTAGAGATGTATGCCTCATATGTGTGGTGTGTTCTCTAACAATCTGTACCTGTCTGCCAAATACCTGAGAACTGACATCATTAAATAATGATAAACATATGTGTTTAAGACCCCAAATCCCTCAGAAAGGTCATACTAATGCAAAACCTATAATACTGTCAACTATCTACGTTTGTAAGAGCAATATGTAGAATCTGCCCCTATCTGTCCCCCCATCATGTTAGGCTTTGTACAGATGTTTTGCACTAGGAGGTTGATAGGTATGATCAGAAACAGATACATGTCTGAGGAAACAGCATTATCGACCGCAACATAACTCAGAAGGTATGAAAAGCGCTGCAGTAGGAAGTTCATCCGCAGGTATGTGCTGACGGGTCTATATGACTTGGTCGACAGTTCATATGATCGACTGTTTATTTGGTCGACAGTTCATTTGATCGACAAGCATTTTAGGTTGGGGGCTTCACCCCCCACACCCCCCAATGTGGGAGGCTGTGCCCCCCACACCCCCCCTAACTATATATATCAACTCCAGGGTCACACAACATTGGGGAAGGGGGCAAATGCTTGTCGATCAAATGAACTGTCGACCACATAAACAGTCGATCATATGAACTGTCGACCAAGTCATATCGACCCGTGCTGACATGTCAAATGACACAGCAGTCTACAGGAAGTATCTATAAGGTGTCACCTTTACCAGTAATGACAGTGGGACATACCCACAGCCATGCATACACCACAAATAGACATAGCACACAGCAAAGCCTAGGCCATGATACACGAAGCCTCTGGCGTGTATGGATTGAGTGAGAGTACAGCAAGGAAAGATGACTGCCAGGCTATTCAGTAAACACCTGCAGGGGCGTGCAAGACCGCCCGTAACATGAACATTGCACGGACAATGTTGGGATTTGCAACATACCCCATTTGTATGTGTAAGCTATGCAAATGATGTAATTATAGGGTTGTCACCTTTCCAAATGGCCAAAGTGGGACATTTGTGCTACAAACATCAGATTTTGCAGGGCAAAACATACCCACGGCCAGTACAAAGGACAGAACTTCAATTATTTGCCTGAATAAAAGTTTATTCCTGTAGCAGTTTAGTTCCTTATTCTGTTTCTTATAACATTTAGGTGTTTCAGATACAGAATAACTGTTTTATGCAACTATTACATAAAATATAAAAAATAATTTTGTCCTAAAATCTCAGGACATTTGCCATTTTCTCACAATGTTTTGCAGGACACAACTGCCCAAAGAGGGACTGTCCCTCGCAAAGTGGGACAGGTGGTAACCCTACATAATTACGCAATACATGAAACAGTAAGCTGTCCGTGCAAGAGCAGAGTTATGTGGAGAAATGTACCCGGATGTTATGCGACTAACGTTTTGCACATTGCTAAACGGAGCAATGATAGCTGCAAATACAGTATGAATACAGTCGAAGAAGCATGCCAATGTCCAAGTCCAAGGCCAATGGCGGCTTTGTCCATTGGATATCAATGAACCAGTAGTTATCCTCCCCCGATCCCTGGTGTGGAAGCATAGCGCAGTGCCACAAGAATGCGCTGTGCTTCAAAACAAGACATATGGATAATATACATACAAAATGTAGGTTTAGTTAGATCTTAGTACGCCATGCAGATGAATGGCAAGCTGGAGACAACATGGCTACTGCGTACTGGTACCTATGTGTGGAAGCGCTCTGTCAGAGATGTAACGAAGCATTTGTAGACAATGTGAGGCAAGTGAGGCTGAGGATAGTGAATCACAACATGTCATGCCATATGGGCCAAACCTCTACAGTGTAGTGTAGGTTAAGGGGACTATTAGAGTAGAAGATAGGTGACAACAGGAGTGTGTATGTACAAAACACTGTAATCTCACTGGAGCAGTGTCACATGTGTGCTGTCAGTACTCTGTGGAAGAGGCTTGTCATGAGCTATCCTATGGAACATCAGGAGACTAACGGCGTATGCCATGGATACCACCGATGTGTCCTGCAAATCTGCCCACAGTGTGTCTGCGTGTGCATGCCAGAAAGCCCGAGTAAGCATGTGTGCACGCATGTTAGCCCTTGTGCATGTGTGGAAGAAAGAGTAAGCTCGTGTACGAATGGTGAAGCCCATGTAATGTTGTGTATGCATTTGTAAGCATGTATACATGTGTACTACACACATCACACATGTACTGCACACACAGACACACATGCTGCCAATACTACACACATCAGTGAAATGGCACATGGATGGAGACTACATCATCACAAGTAACAGTGCTGTAAACTATGCTACAGTGATGGTCATGGCTGCAATGCATCATGCCTGCTGAAGTACACCTGGAAGTAACACACTGTGTGTTAACAGCATGCTAGCATCAATACAGTGGAATAAAGCCACCGTGGGCAGCAGCAACAGGTTAGTCAGATCCTGTATCAATGTTACACATCACAGGTGGTGGCACAGGTGACATCATATGCACAGGATGTGGTGTTAACATGTCCAGATCTGTCATATAGCCATCTAATGTACACGTAGGTGTGTAAGTGTGAGGGACAACGGTTATTGCATGGCCCAATGGTGGTGCAATGGGTGTGTGTATGTGATAGCCGTAGCTGTTTGTGGTAAGTGTGTGTGTCTGCATATACACAGGTACAGCATGTGTCAGCCATATACAGGAGGTTGTGGGACAGTCACAGACCGTACCTGCCAGGCTGTAGAGATCCCCATTACTGGCCATGGACACCCCTCCATGCATCCAACACAACCCAGTCCTGCATCTGTCAATGTCTACACATACAGTCCTGGGATCTGTACCACAACCTGTGGATAAACGTGCATCTGTAATGTTAACCTGGGGTGCATAGAATTGACAGTTACTACAGACGGATATGATCCATACTCACACTCCAATGTAATAACCACTGCTGACTGTTGCCGAGATCTGCATACGATCAGTCAAAGGTTCTGCACTAACATTGTTTCCAATGCCCGTGTAATACCCAGCAACACAATAACCAGTCACTACACATGCATAACCCACGATCACTACAGCACACAGTATGTGCACTATCACAGAGCCATAGCAGATGTACATACATCCAAGGTGCTCACGTACAGACAATGCAGCACAGTCAAGAGTGATAATCCCAACATACATATCTATATACAATATACATTTTATATATATATATATATATATATATATATATATATATATATATATATATATATATATGTATATATATATATATATATAGATATATATATATATATATATATATATATATATATATATATATATATATATGTAGATAGATATATATACACACACACACACACACACACACACACACACACACACACATGTGGCAGGGTTGGGAGCAGAACATAAACGTAAGCACTGTACCACACAACAGCATTACGCAGTTACAAAATGCGCTACCATGGTCAGTGGATCACATGATTCACACAGGCACACGTCTAGCCTGCAGACAGCAGCATCAAAGGCAAAGACACTGCACAGATGTTATGGAGAGTGAATACTGTAAAAGCAATGTACTGTTGTCATGCAGCTGGAAACACACACACACACACACACACACACACACTTGGCAGGGCTGGGAGTCAAACATACATCTAACTACCCTAACACACTACAGCATGACACATTTACAGAACGCACTACAGAGATTACTATGCACAGCAGTCCCAGAGGCAGACATCTAGGTGCATGTCATCATCCGCAAAGGCAAAGACATCGGTAGGAAACTGCTATGGTGTGTGGCGACTAAAAGCAAGACTGAGTCCTCAGGCAATCGGGAGCATGCGCGCAAACACACACACACACACACACTTGACAGGGCTGGGAGTCGAGCATACACCTAACTACCCTAATACACTACAGCATGATGCATTTACAGAATGTGCTACCAAGATTACTAAGCACAGCTGTCCCAGAGGCAGACATCTAGGTGCGTGTCATCATTCGCAAAGGCAAAGACGTCGGTAGGAAACTGCTGTGGTGTGCGGCGTCTAAAAGGAAGACTGAGTCCCCAGGTGGATGGGAGCATGCACGCAAACAGACACACACTTGGCAGGGCTGGGAGTCGAACATACACCTAACTACCCTAACACACTACAGCATGACACATTTACAGAATGCGCTACCGAGATTACTAAGCACAGCAGTCCCAGAGGCAGACATCTAGGTGCATGTCATAATCCGCAAAGGCAAAGACGTCGATAGGAAACTGCTGTGGTGTGCGGTGCCTAAAAGGAAGACTGAGTCCCCAGGCGGATGGGAGCATGCACGCAAAGACACACACACACACACACACACACACACACACACACACACACACACACACACACACACACTTGTCAGGGCTGGGAGTCGAACATACACCTAACTACCCTAACACACTACAGCATGATGCATTTACAGAATGTGCTACCGAGAATACTAAGCACAGCAAGTCCCAGAGGCAGACATCTAGGTGTGTGTCATCATCCGCAAAGGCAAAGACGTCGGTAGGAAACTGCTGTGGTGTGCGGCATCTAAAAGGAAGACTGAGTCCCCTGGCGGACGGGAGCATGCACGCAAACACACACACACACACACTTGGCAGGGCTGGGAGTTGAACATACACCTAACTACCCTAACACACTACAGCATGACGTATTCACAGAAAGCGCTACCGAGATTACTAAGCACAGCAGTCCCAGAGGCAGACATCTAGGGGCGTATCATCACCCGCAAAGACGTCAGTAGGAAACTGCTGTGGTGTGCAGCATCTAAAAGCAAGACTGAGTCCCCAGGCAGACGGGAGCATGCGCACAAACACACACACACACACACTTGGCAGGGCTGGGAGTCGAACATACACCTAACTACCCTAACACACTACAGCATGACGCATTTACAGAATGCACTACCGAGATTACTAAGTACAGCAGTCCCAGAGGCAGACATCTAGGTGCGTGTCATCATCCACAAAGGCAAAGACATCGGTAGGAAACTGCTGTGGTGTGCGGCGTCTAAAAGGAAGACTGAGTCCCCAGGCAGACAGGAGCATGCACGCAAATACACACACACACACACACACACACACACACGCACACACTTGGCAGAGCTGGGAGTCGAACATACACCTAACTACCCTAACACACTACAGCATGATGCATTTACAGAATGCACTACAGAGATTACTAAGCACAGCAGTCCCAGAGGCAGACATCTAGGCGTGTGTCATCATCGGCACTGACAAGGACGCCGACAGGGATTGTATAGAGAGTGATCAGTCTGAAGGCATACAGACATATTACTGTCCCGCGGTACACGTAGACAAACACACGGCAGTGGTGTGATCATGGCAATGCAACGTGTACGGTGCACCACGACAACATCACATAGTCACGGGATGCCCCACAGACAGTACACCCGTCAAGATAGTTGACCAGTGTGTACTCCGTAGGCATCCATCGTGATGTTGAAAATGGAGATCTATTGACTGGATGACCACCATGGCTATACAGGATGTCAATGGCCATGCACAGAAGGACATCACCGACACAAGGTGTCACTGGGCATGGCCACATGCTTAGTAATACACGTCCATTCAGACTGTACTGTGTGTCGATCTACACAACGGCGTACTGGGCATGCTCACACACTTAGCATTTGCAAAGGGCCGTCTTGCATGCAGACAGAGTCTCAACTCGCAAGGACTCAGTTGGGACTGTTCTGTGTGTCCATCTACACAACAGCGTACTGGACATGCTCACACACTTAGCATTTTCAAAGGGCCATCTTGCATGCAGACGGAGTCTAGACACGGAAGGGCACAGTAAGGCATAACTGTCCCCATGCACAGAGCGGTGACCAGCACACGCTCAGCTGCCATCACAGCTGTCACAGGTGCAGATCACAGATGTACACACCGCAGTCTACACTGTAGCCCCCGAGACATCACCATGTCGTTGCTGCAGCAGTACACAGCCATACATTACCACAACACCGTATGACACATGACCAGTGGACTGTACAGAGGTCTACAGCAACTGTACAGGGTACACATGTACTGAGAGGGTTCCAACAGGTGTTATGCATTGCAAGTATACCACTATACATGACCAACTCAGCTGAAGACATACCAGGGGCCCCGGGTGGTACACAGCTGTGGCACATGAGTGTTACTGTACACCAACGAACACGCATGTTTGGATATATCAAACATGTGATTGTAGTGGATGTGTGCATGGACCTCACACAACACATATGTACATAGCTAAGCCTTTGCTGTCCCCTATGCAGAAGAGTGGCCTAAGCAATCATACGCACACAAATGGAAGGTGGGTCCATGTCTGTTGAATGCTCACAGTACAGGAGGTAGCAATGTCGGAGGACACATTCCCCTGTAGTAGTCACCCATGACACCCGTGATATCATACCACAGTCCATGTGACATGTATGTCAACACACGTGTCCACCAATAACAATGCATACAAACATGGCTACAGAAGACAAATGTAGGACCAACAAACATGTACAATCTGTACTGTGCATGCAGCATCCATGCATGTGTAGTGGCCAATGTCTGTACCACAGCTGTGCCCAACTACCACATGCAGTTGCAATGCAGCCCCATCATTGTCACCTGTATATGGTGACATACAGACAGTACAGTTGGTTGTACATCCAGTATGGAGGGATCTCTGTACATAACATGGTGATCCACCTGTGTAGATGTATGTCCACCAGGGATGGCTCACAGGAGTGTCACACGCCACCCTACCATGTCATGTGCAAACAGTACGCTATGTCAATGTTACTTGATGGGGATGACTTAACACATACACAGCGGTCAGGTGTAGCCAACTTTATGTCACGTGACACCTGTATCACTGACATCCACCCATGTGCACATAGCCACACAATTGCCAGACATAGCGTTGGTACAATACTGCGGACAGTGCCGCTGCATGTCTATCAAACAGATCATCTTATGGCAGGTGTATCATTCCCAGCACTGTCATGTGTGTCTGCTTGTGTGACCACACATGCCACATATGGTGGGGACTACATCCCAGATGTAACACATTCCTGTACACCGTTGTACAGATCTGTACATACTGCAGTGTGGAAAGCATGAGGTCGGCAGGTGTGGTGCATCACACACATTGGCTATCAGTACACACATAGCTGGTCACCACAGTGTGTCTGTGTATGTATGTATGGCTGTCTGGTGCTTGGTGTGAGCGTGTATGCTACCATACTGTGGAAACAGGATAACTAACCCCTCATGGTGATGCAGTCTACTACCCTGTTGATGCCATCGGCCCCAGCCATACTGTCTACCTGTGCATGTCCCTTCTCTGTGCCACGTCGTGTGGGTGCAAAGTACTGTGAGGGTGATGGCAACATAGGCACTGGTCCACACATGAACACTATGAGGTGTGTTATAGTGCTGTAGACCTGGTGAATGTGGCCATGTACCTGTACTGTGACAGGGTATTACTGCTTCACAGTGTGGCCTCATGCTATCAGGTGGCCTCTAATGTCATCATTGGCCTGACCACTGGGTACAACCCCTGCACCATGTCAACATACCTGTAATGTTTCCCGGTATGTATGTCTCATCTCTGTCCTCTGTAGCCTGTTCAACTGACCACATGCTTCCGGTGCAGTATATGTGTGGACATCTGTGTCATGTTCGGACATTTGTGTCATGTCCGACTGTCCAAAAGTCGGATTGAGGGTGCGTTTAGCATGCTGATATTGCCATACGTACCTGTGAGTACTCCACAGTTACACATGGGGGACTGCAAACACTGCTACCTGTAGGCACATGCCAGTACACCATAGGAGGGAACCAGGGCATTACCAACATGCTGTTACTGTTGTAACCGAGACACATACTGTGAACATATCACAATGCATGCTGCACCTGGACTATATGGTATGACTGGTGCATGTTGACAGTACACCACTGATGTCACATACACATCTCTCAGTATTAACACACGTCCAATGCAACATACACATCCCTCAATATGCATACACAAGTAATGTGAGATACACCTCTCACATCTCAGTATTCACACACAACCAATACAACATACACACACCGCAATATGCATACACAAGTAATGTTAGATACACCTCTCTAGTCTGTTCACCCTGTGCATCAGACATATGAGCATATCCCTGCACCGATGGTGTGGATGACAGGGATGTGGCACAGTCTTCATCATATGCACAGGGTGATACTGTTTGCCAGGGGCATAGGCTGCACCAATGGATGACATCATGTGTGCGGGTAAGGGCCAGTGATTTGAATGGACATGTCTGTTACGTATGTATATGGGTGTTGTGGAGCCCTACAGTTGTGTTCGCTGTGTGCGTGTATGTGTGCACACAGTTCTGTCATTTGTGAGGCCTACACAAGGGTATTATGGACAGCTCCAGAATGTACAGACCAGGTTCTACAGCTCACTGTGACCGGACACGGCCACGTGTCCTGTGCCTGCCAGGGGTTGCATGGGCACTACCAGGCAGAGGTACAGAATGGCTACTGTCCAACGACACATGGCCACTGGAACTGTGTCCCCACTGGGAACATCCAGTGCCACGTCCACGTGGCCTGCTGTGACCTGGTGTGGACATCACAGCACCAGCTGCACTGCTACTACTACCGGCACTATGGGAGCGGCCATGTGAGGTGGCACGCATGCGTTGACCTGCACTAGGTGGTGTAGCTGGCCTACGTCCATATGTCCTACGCCTCACCCCTACCAGATGTTCCAGCACAGACAGCTCACACTCACGGATTGCCATGCCACGGTTGAGGATTCTGACTATGTCACCCAATCGCCTGTCCAGAACATCAGCAAGCTGCTGTTGAGCACCTGCCAATGCCTGGATGTTGTTGTTTAGGTTACTGATAGCAGCTCTCTGCAGCCTCTGCCCTTCTCTGTTCTGCCGTTCGGCATGTGCCTGTGCCGCCATTACAGTCTGGAACATGCGTCTGGTGATCCCAGCTGCTGCACTATGTCCTGCAGGGGCATATCTGCCAGATGTCCTCCTACAAGCAGCACCAGTCACATGTCTGTGTGGCACATCTGCAGTCAGTATACTGCCACCATGGTGTGGAGACACACCTTCTGTAGCCACCACATGTTCCTGTTCAATGCTAACAAATGATGACTGTCCTTCCTCTATGGCCACTGCAGATGCGGTATGTGTTGTCAGCTTTACTGTGTGCGGGGAAGAGGGGGACATAGCTGGGATGGCAACCGTTGGGACAGATTCCGCCCCTGACATCCCTGCCTGTACCTCGTGCATATGTTCATCACTGCTAGCATCTGTGGGGACACTTTCAGATGGACCACAGGAGGGTAATGCACCTACATCACCTGTGAATGCAAAGAAATACTCTACATTACAATAGACACACTGACACACACACTGACACACACACACACACACACACACACACACACACACACACACACACACACACACACACACACACACACACACACACACACACACACACACACACACACACACACACACACACACACACACACACACACACACACACACACACACACACACACACACACACACACACACACACACACACACACACACACACACACACACACACACACACACACACACACACACACACACACCTACACTGACACACACGCACACCGACACACACACACTGACACACCATGCATGTGAGATGACAGATGGCATGCAGCATGCTTGTGATACAGCTGACAGCATGCAGCTCAGACATCAATAGTGTTTGTAAGCATACCCCCTGGAATGCACACTACTGCAGGCAGGTGTCACATTATTATACATGCAATTCATACAATCATGGTAGTATGCATGCATCCCTGTGATACACCATGTGGACCAGAACAGGATAACAGTACACATGGCTAACGTGACCTTGACATGTAATCTGCTGACATGTTCATTAACATGCATGCATGCCTGACACAATGGTGTTGTGACACATGTACAGCATTGTACTGGGAATCACATTGCGGTGTTGTCCATATGCCCTACAGATAGACTGCATGTTGAGCAAATGTGCATGGGCATGGTAGGGGACTGAGCTGTCTACATTGCTGTACAGTGTGATGTACAGACACTGTGCCATTGCATGGCATCATGACGTGTCTATATTGCTAAACAGTGCATGTTATGTACACATTGCATATCCAGAACTGCATGCATACCCATGACATATCTGTGGATTGTGACATATGATGCTGAGGTGTATACACACCCAACCATGCTGTGTCATGTGTCAGGTCACTGGAGGACATAGAGATGACACCTCTGCATGATGACTACAGAGTGTTAGCTGCCTGGCAACCATGTCTGCACATAGCGGACCTGTCACGTCACCATTTCACACATGACATTGATGTACCACGCACACATGGTGCACAGCTAATAGTGATGTCCTACGGCAGGGGGGAGAAGTACTGTATCTGTGGCCTGGTGTCACTGTCAGTGGAATCTGTGAAGGTGACTACCATCATGCTATGACACAGACAGCATGTTCAACACATCTTATGAGGTACGTGTCATTGAAACCTCTGCTAGCTGTGCACAAGCAGTTATGATGTGCAGCATACCAGATCACCTGTACAATCGGTCTAGTATGGCTGTACTTGGACCATGTGTGGACAAAGTGGGACAGGGTGTATCCACATCCTGTCTTCTGTGTGGCTACGTGTCTCTGGCCATCCCCCATGGCCATGTGTGCACATGTGTTGGACATGTATGTGACGGCCATCTATCACACATGTCTGTGTTGTCCCATATGACATACACCCATAGATGTTGGTTATGTCACCATCCACAGGGCTATGCAGACAACAGGTGTATGTGGGGTATGGGTTATGGGGAATTGTGACAATGTTGCAAACAAAACGTTACGTGTCTTGGACATGTCGGATGGAACATCACCATGTGTGAAACCTTTGTAGGGGCATATAACACAATGGTGACACCTGTGGTCTGCCCATATCACAGCTCACTGTGCGGTACTGGTTTGTGTACCACACATTCTGTTCCACTGTATAGTTCATAGGTTCATAGGTTCATAGGTTTATACTAGGCTATCTGCCCCAAGGCATTTATAAGCCTAGCCCGAATTTTTGAGGCTTACGCCACCCCTTATATGAAAAAATACTGTACCCATTAGTTTGTTGTGCCTCTGTCCAGCAGTGACACAGAGATGATTCCCGGGGTAAACCTACGATCTCCCATCCACAGGTCAAGATTTCTCTTGAACAGAGCCAGCGAGGTGCTCTGCCTCACATGGACCGGGACTCTATTCCACAGCATAGGGAGTCTCTGAGTGATAAATCTATCCCTCCAGCACGTCCTATTTATATCCGTGCTAAGGTTTAAGTAGCTTGCTCTAGAGGTTTTGGTGGATTTGGATTTTTTGAGGTGGAGCATGTCCATTAATTCCGGGTTGGACATGGCCTTGTATGTCAGGCACATGTCACCTCTGAGCAGATGGTATGCGACTGAATAGAGCTGGAGTTTTTTCAATCTGGCAGCATATGACAGATTTTGGAGTCCCTTTATCCTTTTGGTGAGAAACTTTTGGGGTCTCTCCAATTGCTACAGATGTCGGGTGAGATACATCCCGAATGGGGCATTGTACTCGATCATTGGTCTGATAAGTGAAGAGTACAGGGGAACAATGACCTCACTAGATCTGGATGTGAATCCCTTCATGATCAGGTGGACAATGTAGAAGGTCTTTCTAACCACTTTAGCAACGTGAGAGTCAAAAGAAAGGCCACTGTCAACCTGGGTCCCCAGGTCCCTGATAACCTCTTCTGTGCTTAGTGGATTGCCACCTATATGGTAGCTTGGGGTTACCTTGTTTTTCCCGAAGGGTATGACTATACATTTTTTGGCGTTTAACTTCAGGCCATGGCTCTGGCACCAGCTATCTGTTTCCATGAGTCCCTTCTGAAGGATATCCGTGTCCGATGCACTTTCCACTATGGCGCCCAGTTTGCAGTCGTCTGCAAACTTTGTCAGCCAAAGTCCTCCCATGTTGGCCTGTACTTCTGAGAAATAGATGCCGAACAATAGGGGGCCAAGGACCGAGCCCTGTGGGACAGCACTTGTGACCGGCTTGGAGTCTGACATAGCGCCAGCAACTCTAACCCTGTGGGTTCTGTCCTTAAGCCAGTTTGCAACCCATCTTGTGACATATGGGTTTACATTTAAGCTGGTAAGTTTTTCTACAATACCCGAGTGGGGTATTGTGTCAAGCCTTTGCAAGGTCAAGGTAGGCTGTATGGACTGCCTTTCCTCATCAATGGCCTTGGTGACTGTTTGAAGAAGTCGACCAAGTTCAAAAGGCATGATCTTCCCTTGTGAAGCCAAACTGGGTCGGTCCAATGTCTGCAAGTCCCCTATATCTTTGTTTATGAGCTCCATTATGATCCTCTCCATAGCTTTGCAGACTAGACTTGTTAAGCTTATGGGGCGGTAATTACCAGGGTCCGTGAGGCACCGCCTTTGTGGAGTGGGACCACAGTTGCCGTCGCCACCCTTGGGCACGTATCCTGTGGTAAGGCTGAGATTAAACAACTGCCTTATGTGCGGGTTTAATTCCTCATTTAGCTCGTGTAGCACACAGCCGGGGACACCATCCGGTCCCATTGATGCTGTGTTTTTAGCTTTAGAGAGAGCAGCTTTCAGCTGCACATTTGAGATGTCTGGGAGGCTACACTCCGCTGGGATAGTTATCTCTCCTTTAGGGGGGGAGAGGGGGGTGAAGTTTGCACTGAACCTTTCTGCCAGTATGTTGGCAACGTCTGTGGGTTCAGTGATTTTTGTATCATTTTGGACTAATTCTGAGCATATCTGGGAGTTTCCACCCAGGTTCCTAACATAGCTCTAAAAGGCCTTATGATTGTCCTTTGAATCCATGGCAATTTTTCTCTCAAAATTGGCCTTAGTTGATTTTATGAGTGCTCGTATTTTTTTACTAATAATGATCAGGGGTGACTTCCCTTTTATGGATTTTGTTCTATCATGTAATAGCTTTCTCCTCTTATTGTAAAGTTTGTTAATGGCTGGGGTCCACCAGACTGGACGTTTGCCCTTTGTGGAAAGAGTCTTGGTTTTATTTGGGATTGCCTGATCCATGCAGTCCTGGAGGTGTTCATAGAAGGCATTTGTAAGGGCTTCAGCAGCTTGGGTTGTGGTTTCCACTGTCTCAGGGGCCTTGAAGGATACCACACCAGTCTTGAGTAGTGTGAAGTTTGCTTTAGAGAAGTTCTTCCATTGTAGAACACCTCCACCATGGTATGCACAGCTGGACACACATGTAGCAATGACAAATACTGTGGTTTTATGTCTGTGTATCATTTCAGTTGTATATATTGCACATGGGTGGCCTGTGTGGATGATGGGTGATGCAACCTGTATATCCATGTATTAACTGGCCACATGGTGAATAGATCTATGCTTTGACATGCCTGATACTGATGATAGACTCACCTGCAATGGACTCTTGTCTGTGCAGCATGCCAGAGGTACCTGTATAGGGTGACACAGCAGTATAAACATTATCCATGACTGTATAACAGCCACAGGGTGCACAGTGCAGGTTAACACATTCGCCTGTACAGTAGCATATAGTCAGCACATGTGTGCATACCATACCTCTCAACCTCTTAGAACAATAAATGTGGACAAAGCCTACTATGATGGGGGACATATTGGGACAACTGTGACATATTGCTCTTACTTACCCGGATATTTGATAGACCAATAGGTTTGCATGCACATGGGTTTGCAACGGAATGTGCAGTCATAAACACAACTGTATGTCATCATTTAATGACTCCATTCCTCAGCTATTTGCCAGAAAGGGACAGATATTAAGGGGAACACACCGACAATATGAGGCTGACATCTGGACATCCTGTAATTACCTGTACAGTTAGGAGGTATGGTGCATACACAGGGTAGCATAAAGCATGTGTGTCCACATACCTTGCATATGTTGTTACATTACATGATGTACACTGACTCTTGCACATACGTAGGATATACTGGCCATATGTACAGTACTGACTTACCAGGCAACTCCAGGCTCATTGGTTGGGAGACACCCACCTCCATGATGCCAGCTACTGTTTGTGGGGGCTGTTCCGAGGGTGTTCTCAGACTGGCCAGTAGCTCCTCCATGTGTGTGAGTGAAGGATGGGTTGGTGGCCCACCACCCGTACCACCTTGTTCTCTGTCGATTGCAGTGGCATGCTGTTTTGCATGAAGTATGAGGTCCGTGCAGTGTCTGCGCACCTGCTTTGTTGACCCTTCTGCAAAGATCCTGCCACAGGTCATCCCGCTGCTGTGCATATTGTGGCACGTGGCTGAATAACGCCTCGTAGTTCTCATGGAGGTTCGGTATTACGACATCATCCTCCTGTCGGCTATATGCTGGTAGGCGTGTACGCGGCATTATCTGTAAGACATGATGAAGGTGACAGGTCACATTTACAGACATGTACAGTGATACTGCTGCACATACATTCTAGTACATTCGCACAGTTATCTTTGCAAATCAACATGACACTAACACGACTGGCATGTATGTGTCCCACACATGTAACACCCAGTATGCATTAGATATCATCTCCATATATTTGTGTCACCTCATTAGTGTTCCTACTGCATGTGACATCAGTCTCCATGTGGACATGTCTGTTTGCTCGCACTGGTGTTCTTACCTATCTACCCATGCCTGATGTATCCATGGTAATGCTGTTGACCTAGATGATGTGGATATGTCACATATCAACATGAACACAGCCTTACTGGACTTGGGCAGTGACAATGCACCAAGTACGCATGGAAACCTGTACATGCATCTGTTTTTCCATAGACATCTACAATGCACAGCTGTTCAACATCCTGCCACGGATAACCTGTGCTGCACATGTGATAGACATGGGACAGTGGCTAGTCGGACGTCATTTGCAGGTAAGGTTATCGGCTATAGCATGTACAGGCTGGGTTTTCTAGCTGTATACGACACCCATTATGCCACCACGAGGGGCATCAGTGACACATGACTGATCCAGATAGATGATACTACATCTACCATACGGCCGTCACACCATGTATGGCAGGGGTGATATGTGCAGCTATGTGGACAGGGCTGCATGGTATGGTGAGATTATGGCACAGGGATCTGTCCAGCATGTGGCCATCCTAGTCGTAGAACAGTGGTCGTCCATGATGTATGTCTTTCAGATCAGGCTATGGACATGTAGCATGTCTAACAGCATAGTGTCACATATGTTTGTATGCAAGGTGGATAGCATGCTACATACTGGAGGTGAGTATTGTCGAGGCTGGTATTGGCCATCCATGCATGGGCCCTACCCTGGAGGGTGATGTGTATTCCAATATTGGTCACACTGATGCTGTGTATGCCTGTCCAATGATCTCCGTGCACATGGATACCACCCTGTCATGTCATAGGTACCTCGGATGACTACCTAAAGGGCCAGGGAGATGTGTCCAGCTCAGGGAGGTGTACTACAATACACCATCCCTAACACAGTGTCCATACTGTTGACCACAGCCTAGGTGTTTTCTAATGGGTACGGGGGTATTCCCCTACTGGTGTCATTGCTGATATCATCCACCAGAATGTGCACATATGTCACACACATCACACACACAGTCCATTCTGTATGTTGTTCACAACACTGTGACAACAATTGCCCATAGGTCATGGCCATTCACATCATCACATACACAGATGGCTGACATTTGTCTGTGTGGTATGGGCTACAATGCGGGTGGGGTACAACACATTAACCCTGGTTTACTGTAGCTGACACTGTGTGATATGCACATGTCACTGTAGCACCTTTGGTAGTTGTAAGTCTGTCAACAGGCCACTAGTAGAACACTCCTGTGGCATACACAGGCATCCTTAGCCGAACATCCTTACTGTCTTGTGCATCTGTACTGCTAACATCTACATTGATAATGTTTCATGAACCTGCAGACCATACCTGGCAGTGTTCTGATGCGGTGCCACCAATCATGACTGTTGTCAACACATGTGGGTTGATAGTATACAACACCCTATCTGTAATATGTGGATATGCTCAGCACATCTTCAGAGCTTCTTGGCACATTATATGCTACTGCTTAGTTTAGCACCCATTTCACACCAGTCCTCACAGGTACACTGTTTGTCCATACATTTCCAGCTTGATAACTGTACAACAGCTGTCGTACACACATCACTCATATACCTCGTGAGACATGGTGGTTTCCATGTCCTGTCCACCTGCCACGTACTACTTATATAAGGCATGTCCAACTGGCACGTACCAGTGCTATTGCCTGTCACTATGATGACTATGTTGTACATGTGGCAATAGAGCTATTCTCATGTCCACAGTCAATGCACACCTCCCAACATACAACAGTACAGCCTGTGGGGGATGCACATATGCAGCCCTGCTGGCGGTTATACTGTCACCAACCCTGACTGCACCTGACAGTCATGTGGGGTTGTGCAACATTGGCAATGCACCCCAAACATCACATAGTCCCACATGATCCCCACCACAGGCCACACATACAGAGATACCTTGTACAGTACCCCTCCATACTCTGTGTGGTCACCAACAACAGCCCACATCACCAAACACAACCACACCAACCTGTAGCCCACAGACACGTGTGCCCATTACATACAGCCAATAGGGTGTCAGAATATACTCAACACACCTCTCTTAGGTGACTGCTGTTCCACTCAGCAGGCTACACAAGGCAATAGTCACTTACATCCTGCTGTCCAGTAACTGGTTCTGCAACATAACCTATGCACACATGCCACAAGTCAGCAGGTTTGGTGTGACTCCCCTTCCATGTTTGTGTGACAGACGTCACTCAGGGCACAGACTACATGTGCAGGGACATGCAATAGCCCACCAGAGTTGTCACCCTGCTGGTGTGGTCCACACCCTGGGAAGCATTTTGCATTCATCCAGACCTGTTACCACTGTACTACAAATGACTGTGTCACTCCAAACAGTTGTCCCTGCTTCTGCTGTCATTCCACAGGCATCTAGTATACGTCCACTTTGACAGTCCCAGCCAAACAACATGATGCTGTGGCACAGTTGACCTGCACCTGTCAGCCCTGGGAGTACAGATCACATGTTGGTCACTTGCTGCTTTTATACTGCCTGTCTTGCACAGTGCCCAATAACAGTCACCACCAGAATGGAAACAGGCTAGCGAAGCATGTGGTCATATCACACAATGCTTGACATCATCCTCTGTGATGCACGCAGGCAAGGCACACCTGCTACTGCACCACTGCAATATCTCTGCAGTGTCTGGGACCTACCTCTTGGCTCTGCAGAGCACACCTGCATTGACTGGGTATAGACAGACCGTACCTCTCAGGCACGTACCTGGACTGACACACCCACAGCTGAGGTGTCCCCATATTCCACTATGTTGTACACACATCCCGGCTGGTTACTTCGCACAATGCATCACAGGTGCTCCACATGCATATGACTGTGTCCAGAACTACTGCTGCTACTAATGTGAGACTGACAGTAACCCACACCTAACTGTAATAGCCGCACATGTACTGACACATTAGGCATACACTGTGCATGAGTCATAACCTCTGCTCAGCTGGTTCAACCCATACACGACCTCCAAGACCAACAGTATCCTTGACATGGACACTACCAACATGTGACTGCTGTTCGACACCTGCGGTTGTCCCCTCATTGGTGGAATCCGAACATCTGCTACCCACCCTTGTTAGCCACATACCGGCACCACACACTTCACGGCATGCACAGTAGATGAGTACTACAACACCAACTACAGATGTCGTATGACAGCGGTAGTTGTTGTCGTGACACACGTGCAGGTGGACATTGCACATGCAAATGCTGAGACATACCCCAGTGCACTTCAATAGCACGCACACGACAATGTGGTTCATGCTATTCCACACAGAGCCATGCAGGTACACACCAGAATACAGACGACACTCTGGGGGTGCAGTCCCACGGACATACTTTACAACAACAGGTGGGGGCTGTTACACAGTGGTGTACATTCCCATGGGTGGGGTGACTCACTGGTCAGCCTCAGTAGGGCCACAGGATCCCATATCGCATACACCATAACTAGCTACATACACATTATTGCGACACATTCCGAGATGTACCACAGGGCATTTTGGTGGTATGTCAGTAGTCGTATGCAATACCCACATCTGCTTACACATGCAACTGTCACTCTGGAACATGACAGTAACAGGTGATGTTGGCAACATCCTGTCTGATGGCTTCATTGATAACATTACACCCTCTCACTCCCTGCAGGGCCACATTCCTTGCAGGTACATTGTGGTGTACCTGCAGTCACACCTACACAGTACTGACCTGCACTCTATATGTCCTAGGACACAGGCCCCTTGTCACCCTGCAATATCCCAGGCTGTGATGTCTACAGAACTCTGAACAGCATTTCTTCCCACTGGGACACCATATTCATTAATAGCCTTGTACCAGACTTTGTGGCCCCTGACTTGCACCCAGCAACTGTAACACTCCTCACAGGTGGCACCACACTAAACGACTGGGACTATTGCCCTACACACCTCACTGGTCTGTTATTCATGGCTTAGGGCACATAATCATGGACATCATTTGTCGAGTCTCTGTTGTGCCCCAGTCCTTTGATGCTAGCTGGGTTGGTCTTGTTGGGGCCACAGCATGCCTCCTACACCTGTTGAACACCTTTCCTACAGTCACCAGAGTTGATGATGACGACACGGGTGTCCACACAGCCTGCATTGTCCTCTCGCTGCCATTCAGCACTGTTCTCCATTCTGGTATTGACTACATACACATCCATCTGCACATCACAACATATGTCTCCGGATGTTATGCACTGTGGCTAATGGACGGGACACACACACTGTGGGTGGCATACAAAATCACATTCTGCAATCCAGTTACACTTGCCTTACTACAGTCCTCAGTCATGGGGCCCTCATGTTCGGTATATGCTTCCCTGAGGTACAGGCTACCACTGAGGGGACTTCCCTGCCTAGCTTTACAGACCACTGCATACACAGCGCCATTGTTGCTCCACCAGCTGATACACACCCCATCCATACTGGTGTCACTGTGACAGATACTGATATGAACATCATGGCCTCTACCTGCATGACACTTGGTGTGTACATCACCTTTGCAATACACCATCCTCCCACTGGTTATCACATAGGTGTTATTCCCCTACATACATGTTGCTTTGTACATGTGTGTAAGACACATGTATGTCACACACACTCCTGTGATTACCACATTGCCACTGTGGCAATGATAAACTTCTACATGTTCACACGTGTCTGTCATGGGTG
Organism: Protopterus annectens; assembly: GCF_019279795.1. Lineage (NCBI taxonomy): Eukaryota > Metazoa > Chordata > Ceratodontiformes > Protopteridae > Protopterus > Protopterus annectens. The sequence goes on from NC_056732.1 coordinate 873,548,035, forward strand.
TGTAGCTGGTACATAGGCACCCATTGTACCTCTGAATACCAGACGTATACACACATCCATGGGTACAACACCCCGCGTAGGGTGTACCTTACACAACAGCTTTACATACCCCAACATTAATACGCCATGATGTTTATTGAGCTACACCTGGTGACGTATGCGGCTTATGTACAGACACCACATCTGTACACATTTGCAGACTACATACTCAGGGGTGATGTCTGCTGCACACACAGGGCCCATGTCTGCAAATATGTTTATGGATACACTCCGCATACAAGACATACACAATAGCCACTATGACCTTGATGCTCATGGATATGTGCACACACGCGACTGTGTATGGCATGTGCTTGGGGGTTGCAGTCCCAGACCGGACACTCACCATGCTTTGGGACATGTTTCCTATGTACATCACGCATGGACAGTCAGTAGCAGTGTTCATGTGATACCTCGCTTGCTGGATGGTTGTCACATGTATGCCAGGGATCACTGCAGTGGCTGTACTGTGCAGTGATGCAGGTTATGCATGGCTCTTCTGTTCACAGGGCACTACTCTGGAGAGGTGCCACTGGTGTGTACACTGTAGTTGTTGTTACACATTGACTTGCCAGACTGCATGGTACACCACTATGAACCTGTGCAGCTATTACATGTCCTTTGTGCATGGTTACTGGTATAGCCCTTCCAGTTAGATTGGCTGTCATGCTATTACAATGTCCCATGACTACGGGCCATATGTCTACTGTTATTGTACATGTCAATCATGTTCATGTTTGTCTGTCACATCTCTTCCACTATTCTAGTATGGGAGTAATGTTTGCGTCCTTTGCAAATGCACAGAGTGGAGTACATAGTTATTTCATCATAACTGTTTATACATATCTTAATAACATAGTACTCACATCACTATATGATACCTTTGTTATGCATCATATGCCTGTTCTCCTGTGTAACATATCTGATGTATTAATCTACTGTACTATACATTACACATGTTTTACATGGTATCCCATAATTCAACCATTACTTGCACAGAGGGTCCACCTTAGACATGTCATTGATGTTATATGCACATACACATGCGTAATGTCCCCTGCTATGGCACGTACTTATTGGACATACCCTGCCACTGATGGCGGGTCGTATGACATTGCTCTGTTTAACGCCGTCATGTTGCATCCCTTGTGGTGTCTGTGCTGTTTACCATGTGGCTCACTGCTGGATGCACATCTTCTACAAGCATTGGTACGATCAGCGAGACATCACTACATAAATACCATTCCCCACTTTATGCATGGCGGACACTGTTAATTACTGCAAACCAGGCTATGCATACACTGACATTACGTAATTCAGAACATACTATACATACAGTTAAGTGTTATACATACCTTGATATCGTCCTGGTGTTTCGTCTCTATCTCGCTTCTCTGTATCACTCTTTCAACTGTTATACGGTATGAGCATACAGTTTGCATATCTGGCAAGTCATCCTTATATACGTCTATACCTGCAACGTGGTTTACTGCCGCCAATTGGTGGTCCGGTGTGACTAATTACATGCACTTCAGCTGTGCAGCTACTCCATTCGCCAATTACGTGGCAGCAGTGGGGTATAATTGAATTCTCCACCTGGGCATTGGCCATTTGCCCTGCCTTCGGGGAGACGGCCTGTATTGTGCTTTGTTATGTGTAATTGCAAATGCTTTGTGTAGAGCCAAGTCTATTTTGGGGTCATGTCCCCCATGGATTGTGTGTGATTCTACCTGTGACTGTACCTGTCATCCCACCCATCTGATACAGGACTATTGCAAACACCTGTAACATTGCCGTTTGTTCCATTATACGACGGATACAATTTTGCATGGTGCCTTTAAATGTCTCTCACAAGTTATGTCAACGGTTCAGCAGATGTAATTGACTAACTAGATGTTTGGGCTGTGGTTACGGTCTGTATTGCTATTGTTTACAGTGTGGGGGATGTAGGCAGGTGTACGTAGCATATACGGTTTTGTGGGGCTTGCATTTCTACGTAGTCCATATATATGTGTGTGTGTGGGCCCCTTCCCTAATTACAGTGCTATCACTTAATAGACTTCTATTACAGGAATTTACTGTGGGCCATTGTTAATTGTTTTCAATATGGTATGCAGGTGCGGTTGATACTTCCATACCTCCGGGTGTACGGCGATATGTGCAGAGATATTTGTAAATGAATGCTACCCCATGTATGTCTGCCCCAGATATTTGCTGTCATTGCAGTGGTGTTGGTGTCAGACCCTCTGTCACATGGCTTGCCACCTTTTCATATGGCCATAGTTGGACACTTGCGGGTCACACAGTGGTGTTTACAGGCTGACATATGGCCATGGTCAGTACACAGGATAGCACATACTTTTATCCTCATTACAAAACTATTGTTCTAGATCCTTCACTATGTATTGGTTTGCATGTAACATTTCCATTTCTTACATACAGGCATGAGTATTTCCTGCAGCTATTGCATATTATGTGGGACATACTAATGTCCTACACTCACGGACAGTTGCCCTTTCTAATGTTTCATGTCAGGACACACCTGCCCAGGGGGCTGTCCCTTCCGATGTGGGACAGGTGTTTACTGCATGCCTACGGATAGCTATACCCGCACCTTCCGTAGTCATCTACCTCCGAGTTGCCACCTACAGACACACTATGCGGACACACACAACACACTTTAGTCACACAGGAACACACATGGCACCCTCATCACACACATACACAGGCTACATCACACACAACCACAGCTGTACATTGTACCTATGTGGTCTACACCACCGACAGCGGTGACTACATGTCCTTACTATCGTCCTATTGCTCGCAGTTCTACTGTTCCAGTACTGTGTTCTTTCTGTCTGTCATCCTCCTGGTTACGTGTGTCGGTGTGTGACACGTTCCATAGTTGGCGGTATCCTATTTATTTGTACCTCAAAGGTGTTGTTTCGAATGTCGTCGACCTATCTATATATTTGCAGATGCCAGTGACCCCTTGTATATCAACATATATCACACTATGGCCCTTTCTATCTGTATTATATATGTGTAGATGTATATATATATATATATATATATATATATATATATATATATACATATATATATATATATATATATATATATATATATATATATATATATATATATATATATATATATATATCTCTGTATATATATTTATATACATATCTCGGTCGGACAGGGGTGGTGACAGGCATGCTATCCTTTCATTATGTGTTTGTCAATGTATACTGTGTTTCCTAGACTCCGCATGTTTGTGTCTGTACCTGTCACATTACACACCTGCCATAGGTTAAGGTTACCTCCCATCCCACTTTTCGAGGGACAATCCCTCTTTGTGCAGTTGTGTCCTGCAAAATATTTGTGAACATAGCAAATGTCCTGCGACTTTGGGACAAACATATTCCCTATAGTTTATGTCATTGTTGCATGTCACCCTTATTCTGTATCTGACCCACCTACATGTTACAGGACATGGAACACATACCTGCGACCATTACTAAACTATAAGCTTTTTATCTATGCAAAACACTGTTGTTCTGGTTTTTGTCCTGGCCGGGTGTGTGTTGTCCTGCTGACATCTGGCGTATGTCCCACATTAGTCATTTGAACTGTGACAACCCTACCGTATGTACATCTTGCCTAGCAATAATTTTGGGTGATTGTGTACATGACTGCCTGTTCCACTCTTGGCAGTGGTCGTTTTACCCTTCAGAGCAGGCGCTATTTGTTCAGGGGTGACTAATGCTGGTGTCACCTGTTCTGTACATTATTGATCATGATCTGTGCAGTGGTCGGTGACACTTAGCCCTGTTTCGCTCATATCCGTATAGTCATATTTAAACATCGCTTACCAGCTGTGGGCAACGCTTATTCCCGCTAATGTGTGCTACACATATTATGATGACCTGCATCCGGACTGCATTACCCATGCCGTCGGGATTATGTTACATCCCTTGCAGGACGTGCGACCGGGAACATGCATGACAGTCACTGCATGTACCACTTGGACATCTGGGGGTTGTACACGAATTATGTAAATTTGTATGTACAGTACACTACAGCAGTTACTCCACACTACACCCACATGGATGACTCCGTTAGTTTACAACTTGATGGGTCCGGTTAATGGTATGTCCATGTGATGTTTACTGGCTGCATTCCAGCACTGGGTATGTCTATCACAATTAGGTACACCCGATAATTTGCTACACCTTCATACGACCATGGATGCAGCATGCCGGGGTGACTAATGCCTGTCATGGGTACATCCCCTGCCTTGACACTACATCCATGATTACATTTTGTGGAGCCCCTCAGTAACTCGGCGGGTAATCTGTGGTGACTGTGTGTAGGACAGTGCTTACACACATGTGCTCCCACAATTGCCTCTGCTCCAGTACACGACAGTTGCTTACTCGATGTTGTGGCGACGGGTGTCACTGTTTGCCCCATTTGGTGTTTTGCCTCTGACAATCGGGCATGTACCTACCGATGTACCTGGGAACCTATACACACACAGCACCGACAGATGCTGATGGGTGCATCTACTGTTCAGGTGTTGACAGTTCCACGTTCCCATGGCTGTTGTGTGTACAATGTTTGAGGGCTGCCTATGTAGGATTCCACAGTGGGCCACCTATACATCACAATTTACAGGGAGTTGTGTTTGTGTGCAATCCATGTTACTGTGTGCAGGTGGGGAGGGGTGTCAGTCCGTGGGAGCCTACACTGTCAAGGTATGTGCTATACGTTCCCTCTTTGCCAAGGCATAGGCATATTGGGCATGCCTCCGTCTACCTACTGAGGCTGGTACAGTGTGTCTGGGGTCTGGATCCCTCTGTGCCTGTGTTGGCCTTGGCATTTGCGGTAGGCTGTGAGGCCCTCCCCCATTATGACCCTGCTGCAGCTGTTTCCGCAGGATCATATTATGTAGCATGGCACATACTATGAAGATGTGGGCATGCATTCCTGGAGAGTACTGCAAGGCTCCACCAGATGTGTCCAAGCACCGGAACTATGATTTCAGCATCCTGAACACATGCTCTATGATGATTCTGGTTTGTGCGTGTGCCTCATTATGATGTTCTTGCATTGGTGTGTGTGCATTTCTGATGGAGGTCATCATCCATAGCTCCAGTGCATAGCCAGCATCCCCCACAAGGTGACCTTGTGGGATGTTCCCCCTGACAAATACCTGATACAGCTGTGAGGCATGCCAGATATGGGAGTTGTGGTAGCTTCCAGGGCTGCCAGCACACACATCCATGATAATGCCCTGGGCATTGCACATGACCTGGCAGTTGATGGAGTGGATTCCCTTGCGGTTTATGTAGCACCTACCATACTCACTGGGTGGTGACTTAATTTCTATGTGCGTGCAGTCCATCACACCCAGTGCCTCCAGGTAGTTTGCCACATGGTGGAAGTGACGCATATTGCTAGCCAACTCCTCCTGAGTTCGGGGGAAGTGTATATGCTCATTGGCATGTGGTAACATGGCATCCAGGAACGGGTGTAGTACCCTGGATGCCGATGCCTGTGAGATCCCCATTATATCTCCAGTTGGCCTTTGAAAGGTACCTGTGGCTAGTATTCGCAAGCTTACACATACATTTGTGTCCACTGGGCCGGGTTCCCCTCTGTTGTTTCTGGTTCTCAGGCGTGGCCGGCACAGCTCTACTATTTGCTGTAAGATGTCCCTGTCCACCCTGTAATGCTCTACTATCTCCAGATCATGTCATCCCTGGTAGGTTACCCTTGGTCTGAACACTCTTCTCCTCCTCCGAGGCCTAAGGTGGTTGTCGGCATCATCCTCCGCAACACCGTCGGTCTGTAACACATGCTGATGAATCACAGCTATGGCAGCTCCCAACATGTACATTTTAAAAGTTCCCCGTCTGTTTACACCTATGGTGCGGTGTTTGGGAATACACAGGTGTGTGTTGGGTGCTTTCACACTTTATACTGTTCTGCTGTGAACACTGATGATGTCATAGGGTGTGTATGTACGATCGAGGCTACAAGGTATCTTCTGTGTTTTATTTACGAAACCGCTATTGTGCTGCCTTTGGTGTTGCATTACATTTGGATGCCGTGATTACCTCCTGCCCTTCCGTTACATTTGTGCACGTTACACCTACCATTTGCTGGCATGCATCCAGCTGCCTGCTTTCATTTGTACTTTACTAGACCTGGCTTATCTTGCGTAATGTGTGCTATTGCCAATCTACTGTGGGTTTGCTTTGCTCTGCTATGACAGTTCTCTTATCTTTGCATTCCTGGTCCTCCACACCTTTCTTTGCAATCCTATGCCTCCCCTATCCTGTTTTGCAGGTTTCTGCATTCAGGCTTGTCTACTGCCATCGATTGGCCGAAGTGTGTTGATTGGTGTTAATTGCTCATTACTACACCAATTACCCTGCTTTGGCATTTCCTTCTTTTCTTCCTATGACCTTCCTGTTTGTACTATTGTTCACAGCACGTGCATCTGCTTACCGGGTTTCGGGCACAAGTTCATCCCCGTACACATGCGCTTTCGGGCACCATGTGTGCTCTCAGCTAAATGGTTCTATACCCTCCTCCCCACCCCTGCCCTTCAGCTTTGCTTAGCAACAGCCAGGCCAGATTTGCATTGCTCCAATGTGCTTACTGATATGGTGGCGCACCCCTCTGCTGATGTCATGTATCACCTTTGATACACTCCTCGGTGTTATAGCGCTGCACCATCGGGTACATCCTTAATCCGGCGGGACGTTTGCGATTCAGTATCACCTGCCTCATTTGCATGGCATTGACTACTAATTCATAGTTACAGTGCCGAACACTGTCACGGGCCCCTAGCAACCCTTGCGCCTTGCTTGTGGTGTGCCATGCCTACCATTGCATATTATGGTGCAATCCTGATTTGTCTTTCATTGCGATTTTCTGCCATTTTTATATATTTCCTTTGTATTCCTGTTTGCACACATGCCCTGCAGTTGTACTGTGCGTTACTGTGGACATGACATTAAATGTTGTTTTTTAGGTGTTGTGCATCTTTTCTTGTGCCATTGGCTGTGTATTTCTCCATTGGCATATGTTAACTTTGTAATACATGTGTGTGGTCCACTTCCATAACTCCGGTGTTCTGTTTGGGAATATGTAAACCGTGTTTTTTGGTTTACATTTCCATGGGCTTGCGCTACGCCTGCACCACTTCGTGAATCACTGTATGCCTTCATTAGCATGGTGCGACACTGTGCATGGGGTGATTTGCATACCTATGCCGAGGGCTGCGTAGCTCTGGCGTACACCGGAAGTGCACATGGGATTGGTTCGTACCTGAATCGTTCGGCGGACATATTTGGCGTTATGCCACCTACGCTATGCCTGCGCCTGGTGCAAGCTTCATGAATCTGGGGGCAAGACTTTTTCCTGGGATAAGCAAATAACATACTTCTTGACAGTGACAAACAGAGATGATTCTCAGTGCATACATTTCTACACACAACTGACAAGTTTGTTGACGTGTAAGAGAGTGTACCTTATTAGTACTGAGCCTCACATTTAAAGAGATCTATATCAAGCAAAGATGACTGTGCTGAAAAAATATTTTTGTAGATCCTCTGTATAGATATGATATGTTACTTACAAAACCAAGAACATCTTTTATGCTATTTAAATTGTGACCTATTATAGTTTGGGGGGGTTAAAATGAGTCCAAGCAACAGCTAAAGTTTAGAAGCACAATTTAAAGTTGTAAATGTCCATCCATAGTCTAGTTCTGCTCCCCCCCTCAGATTATTCATATGCAAAATACATGCAAAACCTTAGAAAATCTAAAGGTATTACTGATCAATGCTAGGAGTCTAAGCAAAAAACTCCACTCCCTGCAAACTCTCTTTTCCCTAGATAATGTTGACATCTGTGGGGTCACTGTGACATGGTTTAAAGCTGTGGAGATGGCACCAACAGTGCAAGGTTATAATGTCTTACACAGATTTAGGCCAGCTACTTCACAGGCATGGACAAAATGTGGAGGTGTCTTTATTTACATCAAAGATAAATATACTTCAAGGCTGGTCAAACAGAACAATGTACTTGAGCTGCTCCATGTTCAAATCACCATAGGTAAAATACAATACTACTTCCTTGTGTCCCCTTTCATGACCCAGAAAACTCATACAATGTATTTAAACTTATTAGCAACACTAACCATCCAACCCAACACCATATTCATGGGTGACTTTAATTATCTCACTATTAACTGGGAATCCTATATAACACCAAACATACATGCACAGAGATTCCTGGATGTTCTAAACACAAACTCCCTGGACCAATACACTAACCAGGGTTGCAAACATACTGGATCTGGTCCTCACTAATATGGGAGAGTGTTGCACACTACCTACTGTAATGTCTTACCTAGTAATGTCAGACCACAAAAATGGTCTCCTTTGAAGTAAAAATAAAACCTGGACCCCCACTAAACCTGGAATATTCATGAACTATAAGGATAACCTCCTGCTACAAAGAGATAGCCTGGCAAACTTTCAAGCTCCTACAAACACTGAGAATATTGCTGCCTATGCAGAATTGTTCACAGAAACTCTGTAGAAGCATGTCAATAGTAGCACAGAGGCATCTGTACCCACCAGGAAGAAGTACAGAACTAATGCAAAAGACAAGTCACCATGGTGGAATCACAAAATCAATAGTCTGTATAACATAAGGAAAAAATCAAGGCAAAAATTAGGAAGTGCAGCACCCAGCACTCTCATCAAACTAAAGAAACAACTGAGAGGACATATAAAGTCTACCATTGCCAAAGTTGAGGTAAGTTTGACCTCCCAGGACAAGTACAATCACAAAAAAGCATTCTTTAGCTATGTCCGCAAACTCAAAGGCAATACACAATTGTGAGCAGAGCTCATTGTAAATAGAGCCACCTACACTGAGCCAGAAGATACAGAAAACCTCCTGGCTGATAAATTCATCTCCAACTTTACCTCCCCCTCAACCTTCTCTCGGGAAATACCATCAAATATGACTCCCTCTACTATCACTAGGGAGCAGGTCCTTAATGCTCTCTCTAAGACAAAGAGCACTGCATCAATGGGCTGAGACAATATCCCAGGATGCCTTCTAAATAGCATGAAACATGACTTATCAGGGCCTCTGGAATTACTATTTAACTGTAGCCTCCAAACAGGTTTCATGCCTCATGAATGGAGAATGGCAACAGTCATCCCTCTGCACAAAGGTGGGACATCTAAATACCCTGGAAACTACAGTCCCATAAGTATTACTAGTCTTATATGTAAAGCCATGGAGCAAATTATTATGGAAATGATCAATGGAGATATAGTAAACCTCCAGACACTGGACCCAACCCAGTATGGTTTTGTCAAGGGCAGACCATGCCTACTCAACCTGGTGGACTTCTTTTAGAAGGTAACCAAAACAATGGCTGAGGGAAAAATGGTTCACACTGCCTACGTTGACCTGGCCAAGACATTTGACACAATACCACACTCGGGTATTGTTGACCAAATCAAGAGTTTAGGTACAAACTCGTATGTCACCCAGTGGATAGCCAACTGGTTTACAGACAGGACCTAGGAAGTTTGAATTTGGGAGTCCACCTCCGCAAAGAAACCAATCACAAGTGGAATCCCTCACGGATCAAGGCTTGGACCGCACCTTTTTGACATTTGCTTGTCAGACATCAAGGCAGTCTCTGGCTGACTAAATCTGCAGATGATTGCAAATTAGGAGCTGTTATTGAATTTCACACTGACGCAAATGTTCTCCAGGAGGGGCTGACACAAACAACTGGTTAGTGCATAATAGTATCCTTTGGGAAAAGTCATCCATCCCTGGTAACTCGCATTGACAACACACCCCTTAGAGTTGATCCAGTAGTCAGAGACTTAGGGACACACATATATAGTAATCTATCTTTGAACATCATGTGTCTACGGTAGTGAGGAAATCATTCTATGTTGCACAACTTATAAACAAAGGAATGGCATCTAAGTCCAAGGAAGTCATTGTTCCACTGTGTTCGGCATTCATCAGATCTATTGTCGAATACAGTGCCCCCTTTAGTATGTACCTAACCAGGCATACCTAACAACTGGAATGTCCACAGAGGTTCCACTAAAAGAATACAGGGCACATACATACATATACATATAGCTATGTCAAGAACCTAAATGGCAACACTCAGATCTCCTCTGAGTTACAGCACAATGGCATGAAATTTACAGAACCAACTGATATTGCCAACATCCTGGCAGATAGGTTCAGTGCTAACTTTACCCCCCCACCCCCTAAAGGGCCCATATCTATACCAGAAGAATGTAGATTCCCTGTAATCACAACTACGCCGGTAAAAACTGCACTCTCTAAAGCCAAGAACACAGCATCCATGGGACTGGACAACATCCCAGGCTGTGTTTTACATGAACTTCAGAATGAACTTGCTCTCCACCTAAGCACCATGTTCAATCATAGCCTCACCTCAGGCTTCATGCCCCCTGAATGGTGTACAGCAACAGTTATCCCACTCCAGAAAGGGGGAACCACCACAGATCCCAGGAACTATTGCCCTATTAGTCTGATGAGCCTGGTTTGCAAGGCCATGGAATGTATCATCATGGAAATCATAAACAAAGACATTGGTAACCTCCAAACTCTGGACCCCACCCAGTTCAGGTTTGTGAAAGGCAGATCATGCCTCCTGAACCTGATTGACTTCTTTGAGGCAGTCAGCAAAACCGTTGATGAGGGTAAGGTGGTTCACACAGCCTATCTTGACCTCGCCAAGGCCTTCAACACCATCCCCCATTCTGGAATTTTAGATAAACTCACTAAACTGGGTATATATCCCTACATCACAAGAAGGGTTGATAATTGTCTCACTGACAGAACCCACACTGTAAAAATTGCAGACTCCAAATCAAACCAGTGACAAGTGTAGTACCACAGGGTACAGTCATGGGTTCTCTCCTTTTTGGTATCTACTTCTCTGAAGTACAGGCTAACACGTAAGGTTTCTGGCAGATGATTGAAAATTAGGAGCCATAGTCGAATCCCCAAATGATGTGGACATTCTAAAGAAGGGCCTCACTGAGACAGATGCCTGGTGTCAGAGCCATGGCCTCAAACTCAACTCCAAAAAGTGCATTGCCATCCCCATTGGTAAAATCTCTGTACCCATGAACTACTAAATAGGCGGCAGTCTACTTAATGCCGAATGCGTGATAAGAGACCTTGGGACTCAGGTGGACAGTAGTCTCTCCTTTGATAATCACATCACCACAGTAGTCAGGAAATCCTTCTATGTGGCACACCTCATCACAAAAGGGTTCTCATCCAGGAAAAAAGAGGTCATTGTTCCCCTATACTCGGCTCTCATTAGACCCATTACAGAGTACAAAGCCCCTTTTGGAATATACCTCACAAGACATCTGCAACAGCTGGAAAGGCCACAGAAATACCTCACAAAGAGGATTACAGGACTCAAACAGATGCCCTATGCTGACTGTCAAAAAACTCCAGCATTACTCCGTAGCATATTGCCTATTCCGAGGTGATCTCTGTCTAACATACAAAGCTATGTCAAACCCAGAGCTGTTGGACATGCTACACCTAAAGAAATCCCAATCCCTCCGAGCTACACACTCTAGGGACATAAACCTTGTCACCACAATAAACAGAACATGCTGTAGGGATAGATTCCTGTCCCAGAGACTTCCCATACTCTGGAACAAGCAACCCATCTATGTCAAACAGAGTTCCTCATTAGCACTCTTCAAGAAAAATCTGTAAATGGGAAATAGGACATTCACCGCAGGGATCATTTCTGTGGCTCTGCTCGATAAGGGCACAGGAAAATAACTTTCTTGGGTGGCAAAAGCCAGGGAGCCTTGTTGGCTAGGCTTACTAAGGCCCTTTGGGCGATAGCCTAGTACCTACCTATGAACCTATATACCTATAAGTAAAATGTCCTATGCAGACAGCCTCAAGGCCCTATCCCCATATTCTGGCTCCTACAGACTTTTGAAGGAAGATCTATGTCTGCCATACAGGGCATTTTCAGACTCCACTCTGATGGACCTCTTGCATATCCACAAAACAAATAACACCAGAATTACCCATTCTAAAGACTTAAACCTTGACTGTGATATAAATAGGACTTACTGGAGAGAAGGATATATATCCTAGAGACTACCCTGTCTATGGAACAGGCACGCCATCCATGTGAAGCAGAGTTCCTCCTAACCCAATTCAAGTTCAATTGGACAATCAGATGGGAAAACAAAAATTCATCCCTGTTTTGGCACCTATATCTCTAATAGATACAGGTAACACATAAATGGTTCATCTCTCAGGCTCCTGCTTACACTTATCAAGGGTATGAGAACTTGTCAGATATTTGGAACACATGGCTAGGTTGAAAATGACCCTTGTCGTTGTTAGCCTAGTAAACACCTATGAACTATATACCTGGCAAGTATAATATAATGGCTAATAGTTTTTTATCAATTTCAGTATCACAAGTCTTGGGAAGTCATAACAGAAGTGGATGTACATCAGGCTATGACACAGAAGAGGTGTGGTGAATTGGCAGTCTGTATCAGTCTGGCATCTTCAGCTGTGATGTGCCGTATATTTGCAGAAAGTATATAATGCCAAATTGTCTACTTTCTCATGGTTTGTGGAAAATTTACTTTTGTGGGAGAGGTGCTGGGTCATTAGGTTTGGTTGCTAGGTATTTGGTGCATGGATGTCAGTTTGATGAGGCAGCTAGCTTGATCAAAGTGCACTTATTGGCTTTGAGTGTGGCTGCACAGTTTTCATATAAGATAGACTGGATGAAGCACTGGTTAATTTTAAGGATGGCAAAATATTGGAAAGTTGAGGTGGCTGGCCAGTGATGAGCATTTGCTAATATGCAGACAGTTGCTCAGAGTATTGCTAAGAGGGTTGTATAAGGCTTTACCTGCAGTGAGTGAATATATGTTATAGACAATATTGTTGCTTTTTTTTTCTATGAAGGGGCCTTTTCGGATAGTGAAGTTGTTGGTCAACTGATATGGCAGATGTTTGACTGAGACTGTGGTGTTTATCTGGTTAAGATTTTCTAAAACAACTTAGTCAGATACAGGGCAGCAGGTAATTTTGTCATGTGGCATGGAACTATTATTGTGTCTAGTACATTGGAGGACAGTTTGGTGCACGTTATCTAGTGGAGATCAGACGTTATTTAGTTTCATATATATATATATATATATATATATATATATATATACACACACACACACACACACACATATCTATATCTATATATATATATATATATATATATATATATATATATATGGGTCTACTTGAAAACACGGACAAGCAAAAACACCGACAATGTGAACACCGAGACGGGAAGATTGACAACTGAGATGACCGACAGTTTAAAAGCCCGACGCTGAGAACACCGACATGTTAAGGTAAGTGTGCGATAGTGACAGACTTTAGGGTTAGGGGTGGGTTAAATGAGTTAGGGTTAGGGTGCGGGTAAGGTAAGTGTATGATAGTGACAGACTTTAGGGTTAGGGGCGGGTTAAGTGAGTTAGGCTTAGGGCACGGGTTAGGTGAGTGTGCGATAGTAACGGACCTTAGGGTTAGGGTTTGGGTTAAGGTTAGTGCATAGATAGTTGTGTATGTAAGGTTTAGTGTAGGTTTGTAAGGTTTTTGGTGTGCTTGTGTTGTGTGTGTGTTTTTTGGAAAAGGTATTTGTTTTGTTTTGTTGATTGTCAGGATTGTGGTTTGTCGGGCATGTGAAGTTTCATGCTTTTAAACTGTCTGTCATCTCAGTTGTCGATCTTCTGGTCTCGGTGTTCTCGTCATCGGTGTTTTGGTGTGTCGGTGTTTTCAAGTAGACCTATATATATATATATATATATATATATATATATATATATATATATATGTAAAAAACACTACTTGAATGACACATAGCCCACACAATCAGTGTGCCTCTCAACCTCAGCCCATAAGACAAAACAACATACCCAACACACTAGTCATTGGTGACTCTATAATCAGGCACACTCACATCCTCTTACCAGTCTAAACAAGGAGAATGTTACTGTCAGCTGCCTGTCGGGTACCAGGATCTGCCATATAACACACACACACTCAGGTCACGCCACAAGTACAAATATGACTCTGTCATTGTCCACGATGGAGTGAATGACCTGAGACGTACCTCCCTGGACTACATGAAAAGAGACATGGAGGAGCTCTCTGACCATGTGGCCTAGGCAGGTATGACACTAGCCCTGAGTAGCATCCTGCCATCACCCATTACGACACCACAGTACCAACTGTGACACCTTCAAATTTGGGATATTAGAGTACATAAAAACTAATCCCAGGGGAGGTGACATACGAAAGAGACTAGGGGAAAGGGAGACCAGATGGCAAATTATGTTAAATGCCTCAGTATACCCTGGACTAAACAAAAGCATTTTGATAAAGCCTATCTTAGAGAATACACATTAAATAGTATATATTTTTCAACTGGAATAAAAAATAACAGTGTGGTATTTAAGGTTTATTATAACAAATTTTTTTTTATATGTATAAAGAAAGATGGTTTTATGTTTCATGGGTTTTAAACATTTTATAATGGTAATATGTTTATATGATATTTGATTTTATACCACTGAATGTGTTAGAAAATTAATTCATAGGACAACAATATAAGGGTTTATATTAGGATGTGTTGTTATAAGAAATATAAATGTGAGCACTGAGCACTTTAAATGATTAATTGGTTTAACAAAGCAATTATATGATTTATAAAACTTGGGTAGGAGCAAGTATAAAAGCATGCATTTTATAAGAGGGTGTGTTCTGAAGAAGTCTACTTTGAGGTAGATGAAAGCGCTAAACCTGTTACACATTCATTCGTAAATAAAGTATTTTAAACTGTATTGTGGAGTCGCAAGTGAATTTATCCATTTGGAACTGCGAACGGAGTTGGTGTGATACTTTTTTACATAGTGTGGACTTTTCGCTGATAGTGATTTTTTTACCACAGTACAAGGACAGAATGATTGACTTCAACAATTGGCTAAGCTTCTGGTGTCATTCCAAGGGGATCCAGTATCTGTCTGCCTGGGACGACATGATCGGCACCCTATAGTGCCTTTTTTAGGCAAGGCTCAAACATCAAATGCACCACCATAGTAGACAGAAACAAGAAAATCCAAGGGTAATGCTACTCAATGCTAGAAGTCTAAACCTCAAAATGCACTCACTCAAGGCTCTACTTAAGATGGAGAACATTGACATCTGTGCAGTGACAGAGACCTGGTTTAAGGTTCCAGAGAGCACCCCTGCATTACCAGGCTACAATTCTTACCACACCTTTCAGCCATCTAACCTGGACCGAAACACTAAAGGAGGAGGCATGTCCATATTCATAAAGGATATCCACACCTCCAGGCTAATGGCTCAACATAATGCATCTGAAATTATCCAAGTACAATTAACCCTGGGCAAGACTGCAATTCAGGTTGTAGCTTGTTACAGATCCCCCTGCCATGCTCCAGGATGTCCTCTCCATGTTTCTTGATAAACTGGATAATATTAAGGTACAGTCCAATACCCTAATATTAGGAGATTTCAACTCCCATGACATCATCTGGGAAAACTCATGTACTAACTCATCTGCCCAACGTTTTCTGGAATTCATCAATTCTAACATCCTGGATCAGCTTGTCCATACCCCTACCAGGGGCAGCAACATCCTGGACCTGGTCATTACCAATATGGGTAACAGATGCTCAACGCCAGCAACATCCTGGACCTGGTCATTACCAATATGGATAACAGATGCTCCATGCCAGAGGCCAACTCATCGCTGGTCAGGTCCAACCATAAGCTAATCACCCTAGACATCCATTTCCTGCCCCCATTAAAGAAACCACTGTAAAAAATGTCTCCAAAGCCAACTTCATGCTTCTTATGTCAGAAGAGGCCAACTTCACGTCACCCACACAAATGGAAAATAGAGGCACGACTGCTGAATCATATGCAAAAGCACTGTATAAGCACATACATGAGTGTATGGACCGTGCCATCTCCAACAGAACCAAGATGCTATCTACCAAAAAAAGGAAGCCAATCTGGTGGTCCCCTGCCATAAACAAACTCTACAACAGAAGGAAGAAACTGTTTCAAAAAAGAGTAAAATCCCATGATTTCAGGAACTCCCTGGTCAGCCTCAACAAGCAGCTGAGATCCCTCATAAAATCCTCCAAAGCTAGTTATGCAAATAAAATCACCATGGATTCTAAAGACTACCACAAAGCTTTCTACAGTTATGTCAAGAATCCCAATGGCAACACTCAAATCTGCTTGGAAATAGAGCACAATGACACTACATTTACCGAACCAATTGATATTGCCAACATCCTGGCAGATAGGGTCAGTGCAAACTTTACCCCCCCCCATCTCCCAAAGGACCATCTCCATAACAGAAGATTGCAAAGCTCCTGTAATCACTGATGCTCAGGTAAAGACCGCACTGTCCAAAGCCAAGAACACAGCATCCATGGGACAACATCCCAGGCTTCATTCTGCACAAACTACAGAATGAACTGGCACCCCACCTAAGTACCATGTTCAACCATAGCCTCACTTCAGGCTTTGTGCCTATGGAATGGTGCACAGTGGCGGTTATCCCACTTCACAAAGGGGGTGTCACCACTGACCCCAGGAACTACTGCCCCATTAGCCTGATGAGCCTGGTCTGCAAGGCCATGGAACACATCATCCTGGAGCTTATAAACAAAGACATAGTGAACCTCCAAACTCTGGACCCCACTCAATTTGGGTTTGTAAAAGGTAGATCATGCCTCCTAAACCTGATTGACTTCTTCAAAGCAGTCACCAGAGCCATAGATGAGGGTAAGGTGGTGCACACAGCCTATCTTGACCTCGCCAAGGCTTTTGACACCATCCCCCACACTGGTATTATAGATAAACTCACTGGACTAGGCATAAATCCATATGTCACAAGATGGGTGGCCAGCTGGCTCACTGGCAGAACCCACACAGTGAAAGTAGCCAACTCCAAATCTGACTTCAGACCAGTGACAAGCAGAGTACCACAGGGTTCAGTCCTGGGTCCTCTCCTGTTTGGTGTCTACTTCTCTGAAGTCTAGGCTAATACAGCTGGTTTCTAGCTAATGAAGTTTGCAGATGACTGCAAACTAGGAGCCATAATAGATTGACCTAAGGATGTGGACATTCTACAAAGCGGCCTCAATGAGACTGATGCTTGGTGTCAAAGTCATGGCCTAAAGCTCAATGCCAAGAAGTGCATTGTCATTCCTTTTGGGAAAAACATCATACCCATGAACTACCACATAGGCGGTAGCCTACTAAACACCACAAGTGTGATAAGAGACCTTGAGACACAGGTGGACAGTGATCTCTCCTTTGATAATCATGTTGCCAAAGTAGTCAGGAAATCCTTCTACGTGGAACACCTCATCACAAAGGGATAATCCTCCAGAAGAAGAGAGGTCATTGTTCTCTCTACTCATCCTTCATAAGACCCGTTATAGAGTGCAATGCCCCATTTGGCATGTACCTCGCAATACATCCGCAACAACTAGAAAGGCCACGGAAATACCTCACTAGAATGATTACTGGCCTCAAACAGATGCCATATGCAGACCATCTCAAAAAACTCCAGCTCTACTCTGTTGCATATCGCCTACTCAGAGGTGACCTCTGCCTAACATACAAAGCCATGTCTAACCCAGTTCTGATGGACATGCTACACTTAAAGAAATCCCCCCACCTATTTTCGTTTAAATGTGTAGGTTTTCTTGTATTTTCATGCTTTTAAATGAAAATAGGTGGGGGGCTTTGCACCCCACACCCCCCAATGTGGGGGGCTGTGACCCCCACACCCCCCTAACTGTATATATCAACTCCAGCGTCACACAACATTGGGGAGGAGGGCATATCCCTGTTAAGTGCCTTGAATACTGGTTGTCGACCAAATGAGCTGTCGACCAAATGAATATCGATCAAATGGATATATATATATATATATATATATATATATATATATATATATATATATATGTACACACACACACACACATACATATATTTTATTATTTAGTTGACATTTATTAACCGGGTTAGTCCGACTTGGCAAATAGCCTTTTTTTCTGTGGAGACCTCAGGAGAAAAGCTCCAAAACAGTAACATTAACAGAATAATCATTTACATTAACAAAATAATCATAGTACAGAGAATGATACATAAACTAAGAGAAATACAATTTAAAATATTTCTACAAGTGAGATGCAACAACATGCTAGCACATACACTATATATGACTGGGAATTGCACAATTAATAGTATGTATGAGTAAGATGAATCAACATGCTAGAAATTATCAGTAAAAGTGAATATCATAGAGTACATAGTTACAAAGAGTAGGTAACTTGTGAAGCAGAGACATTGTGAGGATGTAGAAAATAGCTAGTACCATATTATTGGAAAATGGGGGTAGAAATTATGTTGGATCATTACACGAGCATGTCCATGCTATATGGATAGTATCTTTGAGTGTTGTTTTGAAAGAGTTTGAGTTAGAGATCTGTCTAACACTTAGGGGAGCTTGTCCCAAGTGTTAGCCACAGAGTGGCTGTAGAGGAGTTTACCAAGATTTTGAGCACTTACATTTGTAGAAGATGTTGTTGGTACTGTGGAGAGTGTGGTTGGGTATATAAGGCTGGATGAGGATGGAAAGAGAGAGGCAGGTGGCGGTAGCATGTATTATAGACTGGACCATGTCAAGTTGGGGTACGAGGATTTGATGTTATAATTCTATCCCCTGCAGGTTTTTCAAGGCTAGATGATGGTGTGAGCTGTAGGGCTGGTTGGTGGCAAATCTTGCAGTTTTGTTGTAGGTGAGTTCAAGTTTAGATAGAAGATTAACTCAGAGGTAAGTGAGGATGGGGCAGCATAGAGTAGGGTCATGAGTAGAAAAGAATGTGCAAGAGAGAGTCTAGAAGCATTGGTAAGATATGTTTTATGGCTCTATAGCATACCTAATTTTTGATGTGTCTTATTAATGCATTGCTGAATATGGAGGTCCAACTTTAGTTGGCCATCAGCAATAACTCCTAACAGTTTAGTATGAGATTTAACAGAGATGATTGCATTATTTAGTGAGGAGACAGTAAAGGTAGTTTTAAGATGTTGGAGAGGTTTCGGGAGAAATAATAGAGTTTAGTTGTCTTTGGGTTAAGTAGCAATTGGTTGGAGGTAAGCCATTTTTCAACAGAGTGCAGTGATTCTTGGGTGAGGGTGTGAAGATGAGTGATATTGTTGGAAGTGGAGACGATTGTGGAATCATCAGCATACTGTATGGCAGAAGAGAGTGGACAGGAAAAGTATAAGTCATTAGTAAAGATATTAAATAAGAGGGGCCAAAGAATGGAGCCTTAGGATACACCAGTTTAGACTGGTAGGAAGGGAGAGAGGTTGGATTTCCACTTAACAGCTTGGAGTCTGTTACAGAGATTGCTGGAAAACCAAGACAGAGCAGAGTTGGAGAGATTAAAGGTAGCAAGTTTGGATAGAGGCAATTGGTGGCAGACAGTGTTGAAGGCTTTGGATAGGTTCAGAAACAAGCAGGAGATTTACTTGTTGTTGCACGAGATTGCAATGGAATTTGTGAAAGATATCAGAGCAGTAGCTGTACTGTGCTTTGGGCTGAAATCATGCTGTGTAGAGGTAAAGAGATTTTCTTGCAAGAGGTAGTTAAGGAGCTGTTTATGAATGTGCTTATCCAGAATTTTAGACAAAGGAGACAGAATGGCAATGGGTCTGAAGTTAGAGGGGTCTTTTGAGCTGCTGCTTTATGAAAGGTATGCTATCAAATTTCTTCCATCTACTAGGTACAGTGTTTTAATTGACTGACCTATTGATTAAAATAGAGATGGGATAGGCAATAGAACTGGCAGCAAGTTTTGGGAATTGAGGAGTTAGGTTATCAGCAGATGGAGAGAATGCTTTCAGTTGCTAAGAATTGACTTGATGTAAGCTGAGGGGATGGGTTTAAGAGAGAAATGGGTTGTGTGAGTGACTGGGGAGGAGTGGGGGTAATGCTGCAGTTTTAATTAGATTGTGAATGCAGTTGAAGAAAGTATTGAGTAAGGTGGAAGTATCAATGACAGAACCATTAGGGTATGGATTAGGTGCTGAATGGCTTCCAAGATATAATAGCTTATTTACTGACTGCCAGAAGTTTTGGGGGTTGGAGTGAGGATTGTTTAGTGGCTTTTGAAAATAGTCTTTTTTGACAAGGGTAACCTTCTCTATGGTTGAGTTATGAAGCTGTCTGTAGTGTTGCAGGTCCGTATAGGTTTTAGGATTTTCTATTTTTTCCATGCACTCTCTCTTTTATTCATAAGTTCATGAGTGGTTTGTTTAAACCAGGAGGCATAGAGGGTTTTGATGCTTATTTTCCTGGTAGGGGCCTGGATGTTAGGTGTGGCTAAAAAAGTATTGTTAGATGTCTGGATGTCTTCCTGCAAGAGGGAGATCATAGAAGAAGGACCAGTTAATCATGGAGAGCGAGTGGTTCAAAGTGTCTGGATTAAAGTTTGAGAGATTACAGTGGTCTTTTTATTGCTTGGTTTTGTGTAGTTGGGGTGCATGTCATAGTATAGGGATGGGATGGTGGTTACTTAGGCTATCAGGTAAGTAGGAGGGGTTATGATAGGAGTTAGGGTTAGAGGTAAGGAACCAGATGAGTATGGAGCAATAATTGGTATTTTTTTGATACAAGCAGGAGTACAGATTAGTTGGAGGAAGCCAAAGAGGTTGATGGAGGTATTTGGGAATCTGCATTAAGGCCATTCCAGTCAATGTTAACATCACCTACAATAACAGTTTCATAAGAGATACTATTATTTGTCTGCTTATTTATTTATTTATTTGTTTTGTTTATTTATTTATGTTTGCCACTTATTGGGCTCCCCAGTGAAAGTTAGACACTTTGAAGCAGTGATAAAGAGAGCCTTGAGCCATTTAAGGAATTGCTAATGACAGATATCTGTGGATTTTTCTACACTTGTAGGATTTCTGATTTAGTGTATGATGGTAGGTCAACTAATGTTACTGAAAGGCAAGATCAATGGGTTTATAATGCGTATAGAGTTTATACAAGATAATTTGGTGCATATCGGTTAAGTTATGCTGAGTATTTGCTTCTTTAATTTGCAGGTCATCAACAATTTGCTTATTATAGTGCATCCATATATACACTGGGTGGTGATGTGAGCTGCTAATAAACAGGAAGGTCTTTATTTGGTATGAATCCCAATCACTGGGCCATCTGCTGTTTACGAATCAGAGACATGCATTCATTACAGCCGTTGTATATGCTGAATGTGTTGCAGCAGAAGTAGTCTAGCTTGAATATACTTAATGTACATTTAGGGGCAATTATTTGAGTGATTATTCTAAAATAAAAGCTACTGTCATGAATAATTTGGAATTAATTGCTGCTAAAGCATAGGTTTCCTGAAACGTTCATTATATGGCTTGGTATCATACCGAGGGTGAATTGGGGGTGGCAGTTAAGGTACTTGCCACTGTAGTGACAAGGCACTTTATTACTCATAGGCTGACTAAGACTGCCATTTTATTAGGGATTATGGAATTTGGAATATTAGGATTTTACCAACAAGGGGCAGGTCCAGTATTGTAATGATGCAGTACATTTAACTGATACAGACCATAATCATTTTAATGTTCATATGTTTTTTTTTTTGTTTTTTTTTTTGTCAAAGAGATAGTTTCCAGTTTGGGTTGTGGTAGTATTTAGTCTATAATTATGTTCGTAGATGGAAATGGAAGAACAGACTATCATGGAGACAGCCTAATGGGCTTTTGGGGACTGTAGGCCTCTGAGGGAGCAGGCTACCATTTCCTTTCCTTTCTTTGCCTTGCCTTTTAGTTCCTTTCCTGGGTCAAAATGGGCAGGTTGGAGTGAGCAGTGTGATAATTCTACCTGGAAGTGATATTGGTTCAAGAGTGAATGGATGAAATAAAACTACTAAGGTTGTGTTTGAGTTAAGTTGTGGGTGAGCAATATAAACACTCCTACCTGTGAGTAAATGTGAGCAGGTGAGTAGTTTGGATGCATCTGCTGATTTTGTTATCTTTATGTTTTACATGAAATTAGATATGTGATGGTAAATTACTGATATGCAATGTCTATTTGAATTGTCCAATAGAAATGATCATATAATCTGGAGTGTATTTTGTATTTGGGCTGGGATTGTATGGGCAAACCTCTTTCTCATTTTATCAACTAAAGAAGCTTGTGAACCTGTGAGAAGATGACACAAAATATACTAGACTGTATAGAAGCAAGAGAAAATGTTAGAAAAAAACTGTGGCAAATGTATACATAAAAAGACTTTGAAAAATACTCAGATTATAAAACAATATTGACATTAGATCATTAAGTCAGAAACAAGTCAGTTTTATGACCAGATGGCATATGCTCAGACATCAGTGTGTATACTTTTGATGAAGGCAATCATGGCCGAATTACAAGAAAAGAAATCTGCAAGAACTAATATATGATGCCTTTTTAATGATCATCTCTTGATAAAGCTTATACAGAATCATTTTGTTCACCTGTAAAATGTACTTATTAATAGTCATATATTCCCATTCTAGGAATAAATGCACAATTAATTCATGTGAATGAGAAATCAGTGTCACTTATTCAAAGGAATTATTACTGGCTATAATGCTATAATGAGCTATATGAAGTAAACAGGTAAATTATACCTGCTGGTACTATGATAATATGCACTATTTTAAAACTTAACAATTCAATTAGTCAAAGTTAAAATGAATGAGAAGAGTTTTGAGAGCTAATGAATGGTGTAAAAGCAGAATGAAGCAATGTTCATGTATTACTGCATTTAACTTGTAAAGAGGTATTTTGAGGTAATTATCATTACTGAAAGGGACATTTAATATATTTCACAAAAGGCAGGCTTCCTAAATTGTACAAAAGCAATGAGATTGTCATAATTTAATAAATAAATATAGCTTTGACTAAAAGTATTTCAAACTGACTTTTGCAATTTAGTCAAGGGATCTTGTGCATTTTCTAAGCAAAAACAGTAATAAAGTGAAGCAAAACATATCAGATTTCATGCATTAACTTAAAACAAATAAGTGTGAATGTATTTTGCTTCTTCTGTGATTGCCTAAACAAACACAATCTGGCAATGAGTTTTATAATCTAAGAAATGATAATGCAATAGTGTATCCGTTAGTGCAAAATTTTTTTTCATGTTGTTATATGGCCTAGTGCTTATAAGCTGGTGTGGGTGTGTAAGGAACCATAGTCAGTATGATGACTGAAGTGGGCATAGTTTTAAAACATAACATTTTGGTAGTAACTCAATGGTACTCAATAAAGATTTGCTTGGATCATGTATTAATTTGTCGTTTTCCTATAGTCATGGCTAAAGCCAAAATTTAAAGTACTATATCTATCCTAAGTATTATGCACAAATTCATGTATAACATCTTCTACATAGACCTAAGAGAAAATGTAAATAAACACTATATTAAGAAAATCTACAAAGTAAAAAAGGCATGTTAACATCTTCATAGCTAAAAATCATTAGATGACATATACATAGATAACATATGAGGTGTGGGGTATATCCTAACAGATATTTGTACTTTATTTCCAGAGTTAGAAACCTAGGGAAACTGAATTAACCAGGACTAGTGCAAGAGCATGATTTTGTTTTGGATAAGTAAGTTTTAAGTCTTTTTTTAAATGAGGTAAGTTAGTAGTAGATATTAAATCTGTAGGCAATGTATTCCAGATTCTAGCTATACAGTTTGAGAAAAGACAGTCGCCTGCAGCATTGCTGGACTTGGTTACCTTTTTTAGTGATTTATTGCTAGAGCATAGGACATGATTAGTGGAGTAGGGGTGTAGGAGATTTTGAAGAGCAGGGGTATTATCAGGTTGGTTAAGAATTTTATGGGCCATACTAAGTTGGTTATACAGTAAGAGTTGAGGAAGTTCTAACCAACTGAGTTAGTTGAGTGCTATGCAGTGATGTGACCAAGAAAGGAGAGTCTGTGGCAAACTTGGCAATTTTGTTATAACAAGAGTCTAGTTTTGATAAATCAGATTTACTTATGTTAGTTAGAATTGGAGAGGCATAGAATGGAGTTGAGAAGAGATACACTCCAGATTATGATGTGATCATTGCACCTTTTGTGCCATGGTTGATTTTGTGTCATCTGTAAGATACTGTTTATTTCTAGATAGTCACTTTTTTTGTGAACTTTCTTTATGGTCTGGGCTATATGGATATCCAGTCTTGTTTTGCTATCAATCATTACCCCCAGAAACTTAGTATGAGCTGTTGGTGAAATTATGGTATTATTCATAGACATGATGTTGAATTGGGGGGAGGGAGTCTTGTAAGTTGGAATAGCATGAGTTTGGTTTTGTTAGGGTCCAGAATTAGTTGGGAATTTGTTAGCCATGCTTCAACTGCTGAGAAAGAGCCTTAAGTTATTACTTCTAGTTGTTGTAAGCAATATGCAGCACATATTAATGTGAAATAATCGATGTATTGCACAACAGGGTTGAAATGTGGAGGTTCTTAGTAAACGTATGAAAAGCAGGGGCCCTAGGATTGACCCTTGAGGAACTCCTAGAATAACAGATAGAAGAAGAGAGAAATTTTGTTGCTATTGTACTGCTTGGTGGCACCCAGTTAGGTAATCTTTGAACCAGGCAAGAACAGATTGGCACAAGTTTATATCAGAGAGTACTGTGATAAGTTTAGTATGTGATACCATATCAAAGGGACCGAGGAAGATGGAGGATACAAATTTGCCATTATTTCTGTGTTGATTAACTAATTTAATGAAAGTCATGAGAGCAATGGTTGTACTGTGGTAGGGACAAAATTGATGTTGAATATTGGACAGCAGTTTTTTATTGAGTAAGAAGTCCATAAATTGTGAGTGTATACATCTCTGAATGATCTTGGATATGGGTGACAGAATAGCAATTGTCCTATAAATGTACAGATCTGTTGAATTGCCACATTTGTGTAAAGGAATTACATGTGAAATTTTCCAAATTGCAGGGACTTGGTGTACAGATATGAATCTGTTAATAAGGATAGATACAGGGTAGGCAATTGCATCAGCAGCAATTCTAAGGCAGTCTCCTGATAGTTTATCAGCTGCAAGGGAGGTGGGCTTTAGTTTATTAAGCATTTTTTATAATGTCAGTTGAGACAGGTTGTAAGCAAAAGGTGTTGGTATTATTTTGTGATAAAAAAGGAGCCAGAGTGGGGAGGCCGACATTTTTGGAGATAGTTAAAATTGTTCCAGTGATGTATTTATTGAATTGGGAGGCTACGCTATCTGTATAATAGGAATATATGTGGAGGGTGTGCTGGCTTTATCTAGTGACAATATGTTGTTTATTGCTGACCAGAATTTTTGTCAGTCATTTTGGTGTTTTCTATGGATATTATTTTAGCAGTTTTTCTTGTCCTTGGCTAGTGTCTTTACTTTATTTCTAAGCTCCTGGTATGCCTGTTTGGCAGCTTGAGATCTAATTTTGTGCCATTGATCCCAGGCTTTGTCTCACATTTTTAGTAAGAATCTGGTTTCTTTTCTTAGCCAAGGGGCAAAGTTAGATTTTATACACATAGTTCTGGGAGGAGCTTGTATGTTCAAGATATCTAGGAAGGTAGAGTTAAAATATTTAGTAACATCTTCTAGGGGGGATTGCTTAAGTGGTGCCCAATTAGAAAGTCTGAGGGTGGATATGAAGTAATGGGGATCAAAATTTGTTTTGTTCCTTATTTGATGATAAGTAGTCTATTTTCAGGGATTTGAGATAGAGTGAGATGAGAAAGCTGGTGTATATGTTAAAATCCACTCAAGGACAGAGTACCTATGTGATGCCTTGCATTTTATTATAAAGAGAGTTTTGTTTTGATATGAGGTAGTGGTGCAAAAAGGCACATCAGTCATCTGTTTTATTTATTTTCATTTGAAGAGCTGAGGGAGGCATGTAGTATCTGATGAAAACAAATTGGTGTAAAAGTACTGATTGGCTTTTTACAGTGCATAACCTTTTTACAATATTTTTTTTGCTCTTCACTTGAAGAATTAAATGGGTTTGGGTGATACTTTGGTGACCAGTACTGGGCATTACATGAGCCAGCTACAGCTCTGGTATTCTGCTTTGAGGCATTCACTGCCTTTGTTATGTTTCCCTACATCCCCAAGAAAACTGTCCTGGCATGAAACATGAATAGCTGTCAATCATTCAACACACTTTTAAATTGGAGATAAAAACAGGAATATAAGGCAAGAAGGATCAACAGTGTACCACAAAAGCACACCAAAGCCAAATTTAAGACAGTATCTTTTTAGAAACATAATTGTTTTTTGTCAACTACTGACTGCTCCTAACAGTAAAATTATAAGAGTGAAGATAGGACCAGAATGATGCCAGTGCTACCATTGTGGACAAGCAGCCATGATTTCCTTATTGGGTAGATAAAAACATATCCAGAATTAGGGGTAGAAATTATTGGCTTTTCATCACCAAACTGGAAAGAAACAATTGTTATTGACTGGCATGACCAGCACTTCAATAACATTATAAAAACGAACTCACTTTTGCAAATAGTTAACCATCCACGGTCTAGAATATCCTTGATCTAGTACTCACAAAAATGGTCGCTTCTTTTACATCTCCATATGCATCATCCTACCTTTTTAAATCAGACAATAAATTTGCAATGTTTTCCTATAAACCTTATGGAAGTTCCCCCGTAAATACCACTGTATTTAGGAACTCTCAAAACCAAACATTCTTCAGTTATTTGTTCACCTAAATACATTCTGCAATATCCCTCTTCTGATGGATCTTGTTGCTAAAGTTAGAGCTTATGCTTGTGATGTCTACTCCAACTTAAATAGTTGTATTAACAAGTCAGTCCTTATCTGCACCAAATGTAATGAGAAATTTGAAAAGAAATCCCTGTGGTTGAATACTTATATAAATAAATTGCTTATTGCTCACAAGAAGTCTCATTCTGCCTACCATAAGAACACATTTATGCAAACTAATAAAGAACAAAGAATATAGGGGAACCGTTACAAAGCTGAAAGCTGAATATAAAGTGCAAAATAGCCACAAAAGAAAATACAAATCTTTCTTTAACTACTTTAGGAAGTTAAAAACTACACCAAGCAATGCCTGGTGCTAGCTCACAATAATACAGCACACTCCTGCCCAAAGCAAATAGCTAATATCCTAACAGACACATTTCATGTAAATTTTACTCTATTCCCAGTTATAGCTATTCTACAAATTCCAGAATCCCAGCCACCCCCTTTAATTACTATGGAACAAGTTGTCTCAGCCCTCTCAAAACCTAAGAATGTTTCACCCAAATGCCCTGATAATATACCTGGCCACTTGATTATCTATCTGGACTCCTACTTAACCTCTTTAATTTAAGCCTCTACACTGGCTGTCTAGCTAGTCATCAGACAAAACCTATTTGGCTGGAGTCACAGGTGCCATTTTGGAAAGCAGAAATATTACCAGTGATGTACACTGGGTCAGTGTGGGCAAACTCCTAATTGATATCTGTTTTTCACTATGGTTATCTAAGTATGCAGATAACTGATAATTGTGAGTTGTTATTCAATCTTCTACTGACTCGTGACTACTCAACTTGGGTTAGAGCATGTTAACAATTGGTACAAAGACAATGTTCTCACATTAAATGTGAACAAATACAGCATAGTTCATTTTGGTAAACAATATGCAATGTAGGTGACATACTTCTCCAGTTAGATGCTGTTGTTAGGCATATAGGCAGTCTTCTTAAAAATTCCTTATCATTTCATCATTACTTCTCCTTAGCAGTTCACAAAACTTTTCTATCAGCTCATCTAATTTCTACAAGCATCTTTACCAGATACAAAGAAGTCTTGATTCCCTTTACTTGTCTTTCATTTACCCTCTTTCAGCTTTTCCCAGTTAGGGGTCGCCACAGCGAAACTCTGGTCCGCTAATCATTAGCAGTGGATTTTTATCATGCTGAATTGCCAGCCCGACACCCAACCTTCAAAGAAAGCACACCCATTCATGCATGCACCTACCTGCATGTCTTTAGATGTCATGGGACCACGGGGAGGATATGCAGACTTCACACAGAAGGCTCTCCAGCCGAGAATTGAACAGGAGAACCTCTTGCTCTGAGGCGACAATGCTAACCGCTGCACCCACAGCCACCTTGTATTTTGTCTATCCAATAATTTAAAATAATGCATATTTTGGCATGTATTTGTCTAAAAATAACACTCAACTTGAGAGATCTCAGAGATTCATAACTACAAAGATCAGTGACTTCAAAAATCTTTCTTATCTGGACAGACAGGTATCCCACTCCTACTATTCTCAGTTTCATGTAGACTCCTCCATTTAAATCAGTGCCTAGCCATTTGAACCATGAAAGATCCAGGCCTCTTTCAGTTTTCATTGCTTCACTGAACAAACAGAACCTCAAATATCTAATTACAGGAATTAAACTTTCATCAGCAGACAAATGAGATATATTGGCATGATAGATCTATATCCAAATGCACCTCTAACTCCTGGAACAAACTTCCACTACATGTCAATCAAAGTTGCACCTTGCCACCTTCAAGGTAAACCTTGATAATTCTTCGGGCTGCCTCAAATTCTCCCCAAGTCTGTCTTGTCCTGTCTTCTTTTAGGATAGAAGGAACTTTTGAAAGGGAGTGGTTGATTAGGCTTCTAATGGTCTGTAGACAGAGATCCTACTATTTGTCTATGAACCTGTGAAACTAAGTCCTGCTAAAGTTAGCAGAATGCTTCATTTGGTGGAACTCAAGAAAGCTTTCTCTACAGTTCATGTGAGCAGGTCTGGTGGCATTAAATAGAAGCCTGTAACTTTTGGTACTGTATGTGAAATGAAAAATTAATGAAAGTGAACATCTGAGGGCATTTGTCTGAAGCTGGCATAGCCAGATCTTTAAAGTGTGCTTACTATTTTATTTAAAGGACTGCTTGTTTTATCTTTTTCTATTTTTTGTTTTTTGGGGGGGGGGGGTTGTAAATTTCATTCCATGATCACTGTCTTTTTTTTTTTTTTAACTTTTTTAGTCTTTGGCTCTGCTACTGTCTAGAGTTGCTTTTGAAACAGTTATTCTCTGTCAATTATGAATGCTATCTATGTCTATTAAAACATTTGTTTTGCTAAATATTTGCTTGTTTGCTAGTAACTTGCTGTCTTCTACAGTACTACATGGACTACCATTTTCTTGTAAGCATGCAACAGAATTAATGAGGTTTGGTAACACACCAATTTGTCGAGGGGCATTTCCATCCAGGTGGTGGTTTAGATAGAAGTAGAATAGGTTTTATGAGTGAGGGAAAGAAGCTAGTTTGTGAGGGGTGGTTAAATATGAAAGTAGGATGGAAGGGAGGAAATGGGGCAAGGGTAGGGAGGAAATGGGGCAAGGGTAGGGAGGGGCTTAATACATTTTTGTGAGTGCACCTGGTTTAGGAATCACATTTTGGCGTGAACTTGCTACTGCAAGTTTACATCCTGATGACCTGTAGGTATTGTGGTGGACAGGTAGGCCTTGATTAATGCTAATATATGTGGAAAAGGTACTGCTGAAAAACAATATTTTGTAGAGTACAGACATGGTGTACTTAAGGTCTTGAGGTGGATTAAGGGCTGTGTTTGATTGTGGGGTTGTTACATTTACATTTGGCCAGTAGTAGCTAGATTTGCATTTAGCTAGTAGTGTTGTCATTTTCTAATGGAGGGCTGTTAATTGTCACTTACAGGACGCTGTAGTTTGTTGGAGTCCCCCCACCTTGGGCATTGGTGGCATTGGATGATCATTGGTGGGAATTTTGTGAGATCCTGTCTGTGCACGGCTAATTTCCATCCATTGGAAGTGTCATGGTGCTTGCAGGGTTTTGCGGGTTTTCATTGTGGGTGCTTGCCATGCCAGGGTCAAGCATGACGTTGCTGTGTATTTACTTGGATCGTTGTGGGAGATACTGGGAATGGAGCAAATGTCTGGCAGCTCTAAGCTTTATGTGTGTGGGCACGACTGTGATGAGGAGCAGCATGAAAGATAGACATCATACCTTCGACTGTTCAGATTTCAGAGAAGGTCCAGATTTTGCCTTATATTTTAGGCCAACTTTTATACAGCTGCGGTCCTGGCAAAGTAAGGGTAAAAGTGAGGAAACAGCGCAGACATTTTAAGTTTCATACTTCAGACACTGTGAAAAAGTTATGCTAACGTGCAACCCATTCTACCAACTTTGTAAGGGGTAAGAACAATATTTGGGAACTGTCAATGACTGCCTTGTTTTGGGTGATTGGGGTTGAGATCGGTCACATCAGTGATGGTGGTTCAGCAAAAAGAAAAAGGATTTGTTTTCTGGCTAGGAGGTTTTCCAATGCAGTAGTAGTGGGTGTTGCTCTCAGTGAGATGCCCACAAGTGAGGGCCGTTGGTCATGCACATGTACACAATGTGATCAATGGTTGGCAGGAGAGTTGTGAACCATGTAGGGGAAAGGATTTCCTCAACCATCTGGCATACCTGTCTGCTGTCTCTCATTTTGAGAGATGTCCTTGATCTGACAAAAAATTTCAGCTTTGTCACTCTCAACTAGTGACTTTTGGAGACAAGGTGGCAAATTATACTTTACCTAAGAATTTTAGTCACAAATTCACTGCTGAGATGGTGACTGAATGGGGCAGATTGGTTTGCAGTGGGAGTATTGGGGCAAATGGATGCACTGCTGTACTTGGATTCCTGTGGAGAGGATTGCTGTATTGGGAGATTGAGTCTGTGGGGGGAAAGAGAGAAAGAAAAAGAAAAAGGTGAGAAAGGATTCTCTCATCATTGTGTAGGTGAACAAATCCCAAGATAGTGGAAGGTTGTGTGGCCAGATGCATCTGAGTTTTTTTGCTATTGTCTAGACCTTTCACAATGAGAGGGTTTGTGCTTGCTTGCCATTTTGAGCATGCCATCTGGTGTTGAGTAGGGAATGGTGTCTTAACAGCTTGTGAATTCAATAAGGTTTATTGGCTGCTGGAAGGGCTCTCGGGCTGCTAGCAGATGCTTGTGAGTGAAGAAAGGGCCACTAATAATGGAAATTGGTCAGGCATGCACCCCGTGAGATGAATCTTGAGGGATCTTTTTCCATACCTCACCACTGTTTCTAATTCATTCAAAGCTCCACATTCGATATAAGGCAGTCAAATATAATTCTTTTCTCTCTCTCTCTCTCTCTCTCTCTCTTGCTTGGCCCACTGGTCTATACTGGGTCAGGGATTCCATTTTGAAGTAGCAGGTGTGTGTGCCTCTCGCCTTTTGGGGGTTGGGTCAATTATGGTGGTGTTAGACTTGGACTCGAGTGACTTTTTTTCCAGGCTTGTGTGGCAATGGACGTATACTTGTCTCTTAGGGGTTGGAGCAAGTTTTGAAGATGGTCCAGATTTTGCCTTGTGTGTTCATTTGTTTCTCATGGATCTGTGGTTGTCTGGCAGCAAATTTTGGAGTCCTGGTTCCTAGGTGTTGACATCATGTCTCGTGACTGGACAGATTTTCGCAGTACCCACTGTGTGTGTGTGTGTGTGTGTGTGTGTGTGTGTGTGTGTGTGTGTGTGTGTGTGTGTGTGTGTGTGTGTGTGTGTGTGTGTGTGTGTTTTATTTCCTCATGTTTTGCTCTGCTTCTCATGAACGTTGTGATTTCCTGGAATTCTGTGGCAAATCAGTGAGGAATTAATTCATGGGGTAATGAGAGTTATTTGAGTTTAAGTCACTGTTTCCATCAAAGGATATGTGATGGCATGGGACCTTTTATTCTAGTAACTTTCCAGGTTTATAAAAGCAGTATTTAATATATAGTGGCAGCACAACTTACATTTCTGTAACATGTAAATCATGTGAGTGTTTCCAGTTTGCCAGGTTTTCCTGGCAGATCAGACCACTCCATCTGTAGAAGACATAGTCAGTATTTTCTTCTTACATTATGAGCACAGAACATGGTAGACAATTGTGCCTGATGGTTGGTGGTCTACTCAGACAGTGTGTCACACATTTTGTCATTGTATTGCCTATGCACACAGGGACCATCCATTGACAAGACATGGATAATGTTGTTTTAGGTGTCAGTGAAGGGAATGGACATAGCTGGGCAGACTGCTGAACAGATGGTTGGGAGTATGTTTCATCGAGAATGAAGACTGGCTGGGATGTTTGCCGGCCTGGCATTTTCGTTATAGTTCATGACTTCATAGAGGGTACAGACAGGGTTTCCAGCAAAGTTAGACTTCATATCCCATGGGAAATTCATGTAATCCAAACCTGTTATTGTATCAAGTTTTGCAGTGGGTTGGAAGAGGTTATGTGCAAATCTGTGGATGCCAGGATCTGTTCATCGATCCATGGGAGTTTAGGTGAAGTTGATAGGTTTGGGGGAAAGCTTTTAATTTGGTGGTTTATTGTATTTTATTTTCCTTTTGTTTAATAGGTTACATATATCATTTCCTTGCAGTAATCTGCTGTACTGGCAGTAGTATGGAAGGGTTTAATTGCACTTAACCCTGATGTTGTCTTTCCTGCCATCTCCAAGACTGGGGAACATTGTCTCTTAGGCAGTGGTACAAATGTGGGAAAGGTGGAATTTTTTTTTTATTGCTCGCTAACAACTTTAACTAGAAAGCATAGGTTGGTTAAAATGTGATAACTGTTTCTAGAATAGGCCTGTTAGTGCAATCTTTATTCTGGATATTGGTAAGACTGTTAACATGGAATGTGTGACAGACTCATGATGGGGAACTTGGAGGTACATGAATATTTACAACTCCAAATGAGGATAGTTCCTTAAAATGAGGCTCACTTGGAAAGTATGGGTATGTCAGGTAGGTATTCTACTCGTGTTCTAAACATCCTAAAATTTTATTGGGGTGTACATGTTGCTGTTCGAGCAAATCAGCCCATGGGAAGCTGCCAAGGTCATACTCTTTGAAAGATGAATGAGTAATTTTATTTAATCTTTTCATTTGAGTAAGAGTGATTGCATGAGGCTAGTTTTGTAGGGCTTGCTTACAGAAGTGTTCACAAGACCATAAGACTGCCTTTTGCTTCAGTATGTTCTTTATCTGGCTGCGTGAGGGTTTGATGAGGGATAGTGTGGCGCCAGGTTAGTGAGGAGAGGGGAGGTGAGGTAGTACAGTGACTGTGCTGTTGTACAAGGTAGGCCTTTGGCAGTAATTAATGCTGTCCTTTAGAAGCTTTGGTCTGTGGTTGCAGAAGATTTAAATTTTCCTTTTCTTTTGTAGATTATTGGAGTGGTGCTCGATGCTGTTTCAGATAGGTGAACGCAGAGTGGGCATCAGTCAGAAGCCTGAACGGAATGGATTTTGGAAGGTGATGGATTCTACTGGAATGCATGTGCCAGTCGTTGGAGTGGTGCACAATATGGTTGCAGGTAATCCCTCTTTATTAGGTATTCATTCAGCCATATCAGAGTTGGTGCAGTTTGGAAGTAGTGTGGAGGCAAGGGAGGCTGAGGTATGTCAGAGGCAGGGTACAGCAGGTTTGGGGTTTGTTTATGGGGAGCTTGGGTTGTCCACAGGTGGGGTGGAGGTACAACAATGTGAGGTTGGGTGACAATTTGTGGGCAAGGTAGTTGGGTTTGTTTTCCTGTAGTAAGGCTAGGCAGATGGGTTGTTCATTGGCCGTGCTACTTTGGGAGTTAGCTATGTTCTCCATTGAACTTGGCAGTAGTGGGTGACACTTTAAGACTAAGTAAAGGGTTTGACAGACCTTGCAAGGTATGCATGTGTGTAGGGATGGATGAGGAACTGGTTACTGTTTAAGCAGAAACGTGAAAGTCCAAGCAAGGGGGTTACTGGAGGATGCATGCCATGGTTGTTATATATATATAATATATATATATATATATATATATATATATATATATTATATATAAATATTGGGGGGGGTGAAGTTTCAGGACAAGGGTATGTGAGGGAATGGTTTTGTTTTGTTTTGCTTTGTTGGCTGGTAGGATATAAGGAGGTTTGGAGGATGGGAGGACATTTGGGAGAGGGACTTTACTGTTGGGAGTAGTTTTGGTTTGGCTGGCATTGTAGGTTTATTAGAAGTTTTGGAGAAATGGTTAATTTTCCTTTGGACAATAGGGCAGTGGTAGGAGGCCTTGGTGTTGTCAGAACAGGTGTTAGGTTGGCTGTGAATTATTAGATGTGGTAAAAGATCTCAGAGCAGATATCGATAGGAAGGAATATGGTAGGGCACTGCAAGATTTTCTTAATTTGGGTTTAAGCTTGGGAACAAGGTTAAGCAGCTCAAGTGGTCAAGGTGGACTTAGCTTCAGTCAGTATGGCTGCACAGGTGACAAGGTTATTTGACTTTACTGAATCCGGGATGGTGGGTCATATGTTTCAAGGGTTGTGGTAGATTTGGTAGTGTGAAGACTGACAGACTATGGCTATTGTCAAGATAAGTGTTGTTGTGAGGTTGGTGTTGGTAAATGGAGGTTCACTGAGTTGCAATCTTGGGGGTATTGGCGTCACAGAGGATTGAATTATTATCAGGGTGGTATATTGGTCAGCAAATGCTATGTGGTTATCGGATGTTTGCTTTATAATAGATGGTGGATATGGGAGTTGAATTCCCATTGAATTGATTTGTTGGACAGGTGATCTCATTTTGTCATTATTACATTCTTTGGGTGGTTAAAGGATACTGCAGTAAAGCAGAATGGCATGTAGTTGGGCTTGCTTTGTTTTGGAAAGCATTGGGCTTTTTAGCTTTTTTTTGGTACGTTTGGCAGGTAATGACTTGGTAATAGTTTGAAGCTACTGTTGGTAGTTAGGAAGTAAAGATATTTTTGATTTGCAGAGGTTTTACAAGGGCATGGGTATTACTTTGGCATTGGAGAGGGATCATTGGTTTAATTTCCGCTAGGGAACTGTTTGCTTTATATTATGGGTGGTTCACAGAGAATGGAGTACACCAAATGATGTTTGGCTTTCAACTTTGAATGTACAGTTTGTTTTGTTTTTGAAGGTTTTTGGGAGTTTTGGTATGAAGGAGGGTGAACAAACTGGTCAGGCTGGTGGGTGGAGAAGAGGGGGAGGCTTGTTCCTCTTCTGTTCCCCCTCTGGTGTTGGAGGTTCATTTTAATAAGTTAGGATATACAAGTGAGCGGTTGGACACTGCTTGATAAGTAAAAGTAAGTGAGTGGAGGTGAGGACAGTGCTTATTTGGTTGGATGTTTATTGCAATGAGTCGGGAAATGCAAGTGAGTGGTCGGATGCTGCTTGACAAGTAAAGTAAGCAAACAGAATTAAGGATGCTGCTTACTTGGTTCAGGTGAGCGGAGTCACAGTGCCCTAAGTTAACAGTTATATGGATGTTTATGCTATGATTAATAAATGAAAATATCACTTGGTCTATAAAGTTTTATGTTAATGGAATTTTAATAAAGGTCGTCAAATGTCATTTGGTGTGATGTGTGTTTATTGAAGGAGACTGGGACAAAAGAGGTTTGGTAACAGCCCGATTTGTCCAGGGACATTTTCAGGTGGTTGTTTATATAGAAGTAGAATGAGTTTTATGATGGTAGGGGAAGAAACTAGTTGGGGGCAGAGTTAAATATGAAAATAGGATGATAGAGAGGAAATGAGGTAAGGGTAGGGAGGGGCTTAATAAGTTTTTGTGAGTGTAACTGGGTAAGGAATCACTTTTTGGCATGAACTTGCTACTTACCCTTCCTCCCTGTTTGGAGCTTTGGGGATTGTGTGTTGGTTATATTTTTGGAAGGCAGAGAAGAGGGGCAGGCTTCTCCCTCTTCTGTCCCCCTTCTGGTGTTGGAGGTTCATTTTAATGAGTTGGAGAATGCAAGTGAGCAGTTGGACGCTGCTTGATAAGTAAAAGTAAGCGAGTGGAGGTGAGGACAGTGCTTATTTGGTTGGATGTTTATTGCAATGAGTTGGGAAATGCAAATGCACGGTTGGATACTGCTTGACAAGTAAAGTAAGCGAGAAGAATTAAGGATGCTGCTTACTTGGTCAGGGTGAGCAGGGTCATGCTGTCCTAAGTTAACAGTTATATGGATGTTTATGCTGTGATTAATAAATCAAAATATTACTTGGTCAATAAAGTTTTATGTTTATAGAATTTTAATAAAGGTCATCGAATGTAATTTGGTGTGATGTACATATACTTCAATAGAATTTTTGTTAATGTGATTAGAAAATAAGCACTTAAATTACACTGAAGCTGAATGTAAAGCTGGGAGCTACACATGGGGCAAAGATGAGAGAACTGCTCATCAGACTAATGTTACTGTAAAAATCAAATGCTAAATCTAATTAGTTACACAGTACATGAATCACTAACTTTAGTCTCCAAAAGTAGACAAAAGATAGCATATTAAATATAATTGTGATATAAGAAAGTGCTTATTAACAATGATTTAAGAGATTTTCAGAGCTTTTATGCTATTGTCTTCCCAGTACATAATAAAACCAGGAAGTGTGTGTGTGTGTGTGTGTGTGTGTGTGTGTGTGTGTGTGTGTGTGTGTGTGTGTGTGTGTGTGTGTGTGTGAACCTGATGTCTATTGTAGCTTCGTAATCCATAACAGACCAAAGTGTTTTGCAGCTTTGAAAGCTGTCAAATACTTGACACCCATGCAGTTTCTTTTTATTTCTCTGTCTCTCTCTCTCTCTCTCTCTCTCTGTCTCTCTCTCTCACACTATTTCATAGAACACTATATCAGCAAAAGATCTATATGTTGAAAAGAAATGCATAGTAACACTGAACGTGTTTTAGTTTTCAAAACTGCAAAACACTTAGTTAGCTGTCTTTTATCTTCCTTTCTTACTCTCCGTAACTGAAAGCACCCAGTTCAGGTAAGGTAACATGTGCTACAAGAATTATGATTGTGTCTCTGCAATAATCACAAATAAGTTATAAATTCTTAAATAATTGTTAAGACCTGACTCTTGAGTGAATTTCTTGATGTCCATTTTTTGAACATTATGTGTTTATTATCAGTTGCCCAATCAAAATCCCCTGTATTTGTTGCAAGAGTTTAAATGATGCGTGGAGGCAATAACCTCTGATTAAAGCCCAGAATCACATTCAAGTAATTTAAGCTTTGATTTTGGCATAATTTGTATAGTATATTCCACTCAGTCACCATAGCTACCAAGGAGTTACAGATGTGAATCTTATAGGAATCATGTGTTGAATAAGTGGAAGAAATTGAATCCCCTTGGAAAATTCATTAGGAACGAAGTAGAAATGGTATGACAAAGCTATCCATCAGTCCTCTATGATTTATTGCTTATTATACTTATAAAACCTGTAATGTCTTATGGAAGTTTGCTGCATAACATAATTGTACTATCATAATATAACTTGCTCATTTATCACTGGAGTATAGAGCAATGTAGCCTGAACATTTAGGCTGTAACTTGATAAGGAATTAGGCTTTTTTTCTCTGCAAGTTATTTCTATATCTGCCCAGATAGTGATCTTAAAAGACTGCAGACAATGCCCCTTTGCAAATGTAACGGTTTGGAAAGCAGATCTATTATGTGTTCTGTGTTCAGCTTCAGTTTGCTGGTCTAGGACACAGGAAATTGGGACACACAATTCCCAAGGATAAGTCTAGGCACTAGAGATTGAACTGCCCACAGAACACTTCAAAGTGTGAAGGTTAGTATTTTCCTTTACTTGAGGAAGTCTTGTGATTTACTCGTGGAGAAGTGGAAAACAATATCCTTGACTAAAGTGAATATATATCTAGAGTATAATCAGTTCAAAAAGCAAAAAGTTGGTTTATTCCAAAATTGCCAGGAATGAAATGTAAAATGCAGTCATATACATTATGTATTTCATCAGTAATTCCATGAGAGATTAACAGAAATTATTTTGACACAATCTTTTACATGGATTAGATATTGTTTTTAAAAATGCATAGAATTAATGCTGCAGGTGTTCTCCAATGCCTCTGTGAAACAAATAATTTTGTTTTGTTCATAACAAAACTGAAATATCTGAAACAAGTTTAACATAAGGAGTGTTTACTTTTTCTGAGGTAGTTTGACTTCCAAGAGGGAATGTCTAAGAAAAGGGATTATGTTGATACACATCTCTCATACTGCAAGGTGTTTGGAATCACTTGTAAATATTGCTTTTCACTTTTGTTAGGTTAAACACATTTATCTTCAATAAGTGGATCTAAATTTAATAGATTGAGTAGTCTTACAATCTTCAGTGGAATCATGGCATATGAAATAAAATAGAAAAAGATGAAATTATATCAAGTAACATAGGTAAGCTAATAGTGTCTGATGCAGAGTGAATGAAATGACTGAAGTTGAAGTGACGGTCCATTAAAAACTGTATATGGCAACTAGGGACAATCTAATTCTGATAAAATGTTTCCTCATTTGTTGGAAGAGAATAAACAACTGTTTACAGAATTATAGATGAAGAAGGAACCCTATGAAAACATAAGCCAGGCAAATAACACAGAAAATGTATTTTAAAAGAGCCCAGAAATCCACTGTGAGTCAATTATATAAGGGCAATGGCAGACGTGGGAACTAAGCAATTACTAATTATTGTAATTATTTTTTGAAAGGCATACAGTAAAGCGATGGCGACGTACATGATGAGATGCAAAATAAAATACGTGAAAGATGGCATACTTAAATTGCACAACATAGAAAAATGTACAAAAACTTGTTAATGGAATGATATTAAACCAACAAGCATGTCAGACTTTGAATATGGTGCTAAACAATGCATTTCAACAAAAAGCTTAATTTTGCGGTTACTTTCACAAACATATTTTTCTCCTTGCCAAAAGGAGTAAGACAAAAGAAAGCGAACAGTTTTCCATTTTTGTTAAGGTGATGTTGCTTAATACGAAAAGTTGTACTAAAACATGGGAATATGTTAAAAAAGTCAACATATTTGTATACACTACTGTTGTCCTAAACCACAAAAGGAACAAATTCCTTGGTCATTTGCTAACAAGGGAAGTGAAGATTTTTCAGAAGGAAGTTATAACAGAGAGGCAAAAAAATTAATTTTAAATGTGCAATGCAATGTATTTAAACCACAAACTATTAGACCTTATTAGAGTTGTGTCCGGGTGAGACTTTGTTGTACTCCTCATAGAAACTTGGTCAGTCCAGACTTCAGCTTATCTTGACTTGTATTAACTGCACAACATTTCATAGCTTTAGAACTAATAAACTGGCTGCTGAGGCATACATTTATGTAAAACAACACTTACAGTCATTGAAAGGTAGTAAAATGATTAATGTATTGCTTGAGTTAACCACAAAACAATGCCTCATCATGGGACTTTTTTATAAAACCATATCACAGGACAAGAATGATTTGCAAAACTGTCTATGTGACAACAGTAGTATTTAAGAAAAAGGCAAATGTGTTTGCAGGTGACCTTAGCCACTTCCCTGGAATTTGCTAGGAAAATTTAAAAACGAGGGTCTATATCACATAGTCGAAGTTTAATAACTTTGAACACAGAATGTTCAAACCATCCTGTTCGAAGTTGAAATACTTCAACTATGGATAAAAAACAAAAAAGAAAACAAAACAAAATAAACTGTTGTAAGCAGGTGGGCAAGCTCCCCTGCACTCCCACACCCCCCACTACTTAAATATGCCAAATCCGAGATCGCACCCCTTAGGGAGATTTCCATTGAAATGCTTGAACTTCTGCAAATTTTAACTTATTGTCTCGACCATATGAGGTTCGAATTTGCAGAAGTTCGACTATCTGATAGGAACCCTAAAAGAAAAATGAGAAATTACTAGCTCCCACTACCAATCAATTTTACTTTTAAACTATTAGTAAATTAAATTAAAAAGCCTAGAAAATATTGGATATGAAATGAGCCAGAAATATATTAGGGAATACTGAGGTTAAGGTATAACCGGGGTTGATAAATTCATACCATGATAGACTTGAGTGGGAAATCTTGTCATGTAGCAAACAAATACGTAGTTTTATAAGACAGATTACAAACACACTCAGTCATGCTGGATCGCTAGGAGTGGAAAGACATATGGAGATTCAATATATTTTTAATAAATGGCCAACATGTTATGAGTATATTGACTGTTAAAAAAATCCCACTTTAGTATATAAATAAAAAGAAAAGTAACTGTCAAGCTGGTGAAGTAAAAAGCTCACCACTGTGGCATGTAGGAAAGAGCATCTATGAAAAGAATGAACAGACACCTTATTTGGGAAAACATTATCAGATAACATAAAACAATATTTAGTTTAAGGAGGGTTCTTAGGAAAATATGGAGCAAATGTGAATGCTCACTTGCTTAGAACTATAGCCAGAACCAGACTGCTTGTTACAACCACATTAAGGAACATCTTAGACAAAATTCAGAAACAGCTAATACACTGTCATATAATGATAAACTATGATAAACCTTCGGATGAAAAAACATGGTTTCCACTCTCTGTAATTCTTTCTTTAGACAATGAATGGGGTCATGTGAAACTAAAGTATTGATATTTAAAATGACTTCAAATAACTCTACAGCCATTTCTGAGAAAGAAGTAAAAAAAGGCATTACAGAAAAATCAGACTAGACGTGGCTGTATGACTTGAAAACCTAAATGGGTTCTTTTACAGTACCATTAAAAAATAACGGAGCTCTTCCTCTAACATTTTTATATAACCAGTTCTTGCCCAAAGGGTATCTTTCATAAATGTGAAGTAGAACACTATTATACCCAATCCATAGCATAATAAGAAAATATCAGTTTTGCATTTTTTACTAATTAGCTTGACAAGTATACTGGATATGGCATACTGAAGAGTTCTCTTGGGGAAGCTTCCTGTAGGAGGTTTTCTGAACACCACAGATTCATAGTTGGTAGATAATGCATAGCAAATCTTTTGTATTTTTACCATAATAAGGTTTCTGTAATAGACTAAGGGATAAATGTTGTCAACATTTGCCATGATATATTAAAAAACATTTGACTCAGTCCTGCATAACTCTTTCTGAATAAGACATCCATTTACAATGCCAACTGATATATAACCAACTAGATAAAGAGTTATTTAATTGATAGATGATGAAGGGTAAAATAGGGACATGCACTCAGATCAAAGGGCTCCTACAAGGCTTAATGTTTAGTCCAATATTATTTAATCTTTTTATGACCACAATACCAGAGACCAACACAATCTGGTTTAATTTTTCCAGGTCTTTTGAGTTTCTAATAGAATAACAGGAATGGAGCCCATTCCTAAATCAGAGTATAATTAAATTTCATGAAATTAGCATTCTTTCAGTCTTTGATGTCAACCAAAAGTGCTCTTCGCAGCACCCACAATTTGTCCAGATTTGACTCCTTCTACTGTTCATACAGTTACATGTGTCAGTAACATATCTATATATGCCTGTAGAGTCTTATGTATGAGGTCAATTGCTCCAACTTATGCTAGAACTTTCTGGATATCTGTCTTCCACAATGCTGACATTTCTCTCTGCAAATCCTAGTATTTTATGACTTTGAGTCTCTCTGTACCTAAGACACTGTAATCACTGGGTGCAGCAATTTCAATGGTCAATGCTACTTTAGTCTTCTTTTCATGGACTT
Organism: Protopterus annectens; assembly: GCF_019279795.1. Lineage (NCBI taxonomy): Eukaryota > Metazoa > Chordata > Ceratodontiformes > Protopteridae > Protopterus > Protopterus annectens. The sequence goes on from NC_056732.1 coordinate 873,590,002, forward strand.
CTGTATCTAGTTTTCTCACAACTATTTTCATGAACTGTTGGTAATGGATGATCCCTTGTGATATAATCATCACCATTCTCTATAATGCTTTATGGCTCATGTTTGCAGTGCTTCTCATCTACTTCAGTATTGCAGTGTTTGCATTATTCCAATGTAACAGTCTTCCCACATTATTGTGCCTTTCAGTATACAGGCCCTCTGCCATTAGAGGTGTATCACACCCAACAATAAGATGTGTGACTGTTTGCAGTTCTGTTTTATAGAACCTACATTTCTCATACACGTTCAATGGACTTTGTAAACCAATCTGCATATAGTCCACTAACCTGGGCAGCCTTACCTCTCCTTGACTAATCCTGCATTAAGTCCTGATAAACACAAGGTTATTCCATGAGTTTTCTGTATCAACAACTACATTTATGTACACACACACACACACACACACACACACACACACACACACACACACATGGGAAAGACTGACACAGGTTTACTTGCTATGCCCCCTTTTGCCCAGAGTATAAGGTAGTTATCACTGCCACCAGAACCACTCTCCAGCTAATTTAAGGTCCTTAACAAAGGGTGTCCAATTTTACTATGTAATATTAATATTAATACAAATGGTAGTTTGGCCTAGAGCAAGGCTATTAGGAGTGTCCCATACAGTGTCACCAAATAAGTATGTAAATGCTCTCAAAACTTAAATATCTCTACAAAAATCAGCAACAATGAAAGGTTTAAATATATTTAATAATAAATAATAAAAGAACAGGGCAATACTAAATATCTATTCACAGTGACATCAGATTTCAAAATCACAGGAAATATTTAAAATAACATTGAAGGACAGACTCAGACAAATAAAGAAAAACAATATCTAAACTAAGCTTCACTATATTCCTGACTGAATCTAAGAGAATTATACTATATCAATAACTTACTTAGTCAAGGCAAGATGAAATACATGAAGAGTCTCTCTAGTCAGGCCCCAAACAGAATACTTTGTCTCACTAAGAGACTTCTCAAAATAATATATAAAATATTACTTCTGGGATAGCTTGGAGAATGACATCACTTCTGGTCATCTGGCTTCTAGTTCCCATGCAAACCCCCATTGCTGGAAGCTGGCAGGAATTAGTACCTACATGTATAAATACACAGAGAAGGGCATTTGCTCAGATCTGTGGCAGGTGCTAGAAGTCATAAAAGAATTTCATACCACCAAGCTTCAAGTAGTTAACCCCAAAAGTAATGCAGAAATCTTCCTAGTACAGACTTTGTGTCTCTGGCTGCATTAAAACCTGTGAGATAGCATTTTTATGGCCTAGCCCATCAAGTGATTTAATTTCAGATATATTTTAAAGATTGATGGACTGAGGTTAGTCTCCTGTCTTCCAGTTTCCTCTGTTAAAACATATACATTTAAATTATTACAATAGTACATGCACATTTTTATTTTCTCCAGTAGGGTACACTGTTGATACATTTTAAATACAAGCACTTTACAAATGCATTTTCGGCACAATCATCTGTCCAAATCAGCTTGATATACACATGACATACAGTTTTAATACAATTGTAACAAAAGCATCTTGTATAAATCAGTTTGGTATTCACAAATGACATATAACTATTTACAGAATTCCAGCTAGCTTTGCTGGCAATACTTCCTATCGTCATACTCAGTTTAAAATGAAAATGTAATTAAAGCTTCATATGCAGTTACAGATGCTTTAAATAACAACAGATGTGTAGGATGTAAATCTTATGGCATACTTCCAGTAACTGCCAAGATGTCCTTTATTTGGAGTTGTGCACTGCCTGATGTAGTTTTTTTCTGCTGCTTTCTTATAAATGTTTGAAGCCAAAGTACAGCATTTCTGTTCAAACTTACATCACTTAAAATCCAAGGGTAGTTAAGATATGACATATGAAGTTACATATGCTTTAAATACTAAATGATTTCCAGAAAATAAAACATAATTCAGAACAGTGTTTTGTAATACTTCATATTATATTAAGCCTAATGGCTTTTCAGTAAAAATACTATTGACGAATTATCACATGTTCACTAATGTCATAATTAGTATTTCTTATAATTTACTGTATTGAGCATCATAGAAGCTCTCTTCACCCTAGAGAATGTTGATGTCTATGCAGTCACTGAGACATGGCTTAAAGCCCACCAACAGTGCAAGGTTATAATGCTTTCCACACATTTAGACCAGTTACTACACAGACATGAACTAAAGGTGGCAGTGTCTTGATTTACATTAAAAATAAATATACCTCAAGGCTGGCCAAACAGCTCCATGTTCAAATCACCATAGGCAAAATCCAATACCACTTCCTTGCAAGCTATAGGTCCCCCTTTATGACCCAGGAAACCAATAGTATGTATTTAAATTTATTGGAAAAGCTCACCATCCAACCAAATACCATATTCATGGGTGACTTTAATTACCCACTATTTGCTGGGAATCCTATACAACACCAAACGTACAGTCACAGAGGTCCCTGGATTTTGTAAACACAAACCCTCTAGACCTGATTGTCAATACACCAACCAGGCATGCAACAATACTGGATCTGGTCCTCACTAATATGGGAGAATGCTCCCTCCCACCCAATTCTTGTGGTGTTGTTATAATTGGTGGCTTTGTAGTTGCCCGCCCATACTGTAAATTTCATCTGAATCACCCCTATCAGTCTAGTGTTCACTCTACTTAATACAGAGAGAACATTTGAGAAGGCCAACCCACTTAGGTTCTTAACCTTGAATTATCTTCTGTGCCTCCTTCCTCTCTCCTTGCACTTTAAAAGAAATTGTACTTTATTCATCTGCTTTTACTGTATTTGTGTTTCTTCCTACTTTATTACTTTATTTTGCTTTTGCCTCTTCTTAAAAGTACTCAATTGTATTTATTCTGCTGCATTTATTACTGCTTGGTAGCAGCCTCATTAAATTGTAGCTGTTATTCTAACCCTTTTGCTTTAAACACTTGAGCTTCAGACCAGTTGTTTTACATTAAGAAGGTTTGTGGTCTGCACTGTTGTGGCAGGACAGGTAGCTTACATCCTTCTAAGTTGGGAATTGCTGATTGAAGGCTCAGTGTCTGTTATTCTAAAAGTATATTAGTTCTGGTTTAAGCACTTGAGCTTTAGACCAGTTATTTTACATTAAGAGGGTTTGTGGTCTGCATTCTTGTTGGAGGTGAGGCTAGATTCTGCCCTTCTGAGCTGAGAATTTCTGGTTAAATGCTTAATGTGCCTGCTTATTTGAACTGTTTCTTTCTGAAATTGGTACACCTTGTTTGCTGTAGCATAGACCATATTCAGACATGCTGAATCTAGTTTTGTTTGTATAACTTGAGCACTAATCCAGGCCATCTTTTTTGGAGAAGGTTTCCCTGCAACATAGTGGCAGGAGTGTGCAGTTAGAACTTGTCTGATTGAAGACTGCTGGAACAGGGCTCAGTTTTGAGCTATTTTACTGGTTAATTTGGTAATTTGTTTAAATCAGTTTGCTCATTTTCTATTGTTATATAAAAAGTTGCACTTTATTCATCTGCTTTTACTGTATTTGTGTTTCCTCCTACTTTATTACTTTAGTTTGCTTTTGCTGCCTGTTCTTAAAAGTACTTAATTGTGTTTATTCTGCTGCATTTATTACTGCTTATTAGTAGTCTGATTAAATTTTAACTGTTATTCTAAGCCTTTGGTTTACAGACTTGGACTTCAGACCAATTGTTTTACATTAAGGTTTGTGGTCTGCGCTGTTGAGGCAGGACAGGTAGCTTCCATCCTTCTAAGTTGGGAGTTGCTGATTGAAGGCTTACTGCCTGTTATTCTAAAAATTTATTAGTTCTGGTTTAAGCACTTGGGCTTTGAGCCAGTTATTTTACATTAAGAAGTTGTGGTCTGCACTCTTGTGGGAGGAAAGGGTAGATTCTATCCTTCTGAGGTGGGAGTTTCTGGTTAAGGGCTTATTGTGCCTGCTTATTTGAACTGTTTCTTTCTGAAAATGGTAAGCCTTGTTTACTGTAGCATAGACTAGATTCAGACCTGCTGAATCTAGCTTTGTTTGTATAACTTGAGCACTAATCCAGGCCATCTTTTGTTGGAGAATGTTCTCCTGCACCCTAGTGGCAGGAGTGTGCAGTTAGAACCCTGTTTCTTTCTGAAATTGGTATGCCTTGTTTGCTGTAGCAGAGACTAGATTTAGACTTGCTGAATCTAGCTTTGTTTGTATAACCTGAGCACTAATCCAAGCCATGCTTTGTTGGAGAAGGTTCTTCTGCACCCTAGTGGCAGGAGTGTGCAGTCAGAACCTGTCTGATCAAAGACTGCTGGAACATGGCTCAGTTTTTAGCTTTTTATTGGTTAATTGGTTAATTTGTTTAAATCAGTTTTCTCATTTGCTAATGTTATATTAAAAAAATACGCTTTATGCGTCACCGCTTAGCTAGGGTTAAACTGTTACCAGCGCCATAAAGTCTGCTCTTCAAATTTTCCCTTAGAACTAGCCAGTTTTTTTAGTTTTAGCACTCAAATTTGTTTCTTTGAGCTCAGCACTTGTTCAGAACTCTTTGTAAGCACTAAATAAGCTTCAAATTACTACAGCACTCAACTTTCCACACTTGTCTAGAGGAAAACAGTTTTAGTACTTAATAAATAAACACCTATCCAGGCATGTCTAAGGGTCAGCTTCTGGTGTTTTCTCCTGTCTACCTGATGAATCTGGGCATCTTGGGGCAATGGAGCAATTGCCTCATGTACACAGACAACCCTCTCCTTTTACCACTCAACACTACAACCTGTGAGAGATGCACTTATATAGCCAAACTGGAAGCAAAACTCTCTTCACTGAAGACTGAACTAGTCAAGAGGAGAATGTAAACACTTGCACCACACTAAACTCATCACATAGTCCCTCAAAACCTACACCACCAAAGCACACACACATAGAAACACACAACACACACCAACATTCGTGGAGGCTCTCAGTAAAAATCTTCCCAAGCAACAAAGACCTCCAAAGCAGAAACACAAGCAGCCTCCACCCCCCAACACTACCCAAATGACACATAGCCCACAAACTCAGTGTGCCACTCAACCATAGCCCATAAGGCATAACAACATACCCAACACTCTAGTCAGGTGACTCTATAGTCAGGCACACTGATGTTCCACTCACCAGGCTAAACAAGGAGAAAGTTACTGTCAGCTGCCTGTTAGGTGCCAGGATCTGCCGCATAACACATGCACTCAGTTCACTCCACAACAAGTGCAAATATGACTCTGTCATTGTCCATGTTGGTGTGAATGACCTGAGATGTACCTTCCTGGACTACATAAGAAGAGACATGGAGGAGCTCACCGATATAGCTATGTCAGGAACCTCAATGGCAACACTCAGATCTGCTCTGAATAACAGCACAATGGCACTAAATATACAGAACCAACTGATATTGCCAACATCCTGGCAGATAGGTTCAGTGCTAACTTTACCCCCCTCTCACCCCTTAAAGGGCCCATCTCTACACCAGAAGAATGAAATGTTCCTGCAATCATGGCTGCATATGTAAAAAACACACTCTCCAAAGAGAAGAACACAGCATCCATGGGACCTGACAACATCCCAGGCTGCTGACAAACTACAGAATGAACTGGCACCCCACCTAAGTACCATGTTACCATGTTCAGTCATAGCCTCACCTCAGGCTTTGTGCCCACTGAATGGAGCACAGCGATGGTTATCCCACTCCACAAAGCGGGAGCCACCACAGACCTCTGGAACTACAGCCCCATTAGCCTGAGGAGCCTGGTCTGCAAGGCCATGGAATGTATCATCATGGACCTTATAAACAAAGACATTGGTAAACACCAAACACTGAACCCCACCCAATTCAGGTTTGTTAAAGGCAGATCACGTCTCCTAAACCTGATAGACTTCTTTGAAGCAGTCATCAAAGCCGTAGATAAGGATAAGGTGGTTCACACAGCTTATCTAGATCTTGCCAAGGCTTTCAACACCATCCCTCACTCTGGAATTATAGATAAACTCACTAAACTAGGTATAAATCCCTATTTCACAAGATGGGTTGCCAATTGGCTAACTGACAGAACCCACACTGTGAAAGTAGCAGACTCCAAATCTGACTTTAGACCAGTGACAAGTAGAGTATCACTGGGTTCAGACCTGGGTCCTCTCCTGTTTGGTATCTATGTCTCTGAAGTACAGGCTAACATAGAAGATCTTTGGCTAACAAACTTTGCAGATGGCTGCAAACTAGGAGCCATAATCAAAACACCCACCGATGTGGACATCCTACTAAAGGGCCTCACTGAGACAGATGCCTACTGTCAACACCATGTTCTCAAGCTCGATGCCAAAAACTGCATTGTCATCCCCTTTAGTAAAAACTCTGTACCCATGAACTACCACATAGGCGGTAGTCTACTATACACTGAAAGTGTGATAAGAGACCTTGGGACACATGTGGATAGTAGTCTTTCTTTTGATAATCACATTGCCACAGTAGTCAGGAAATCCTTCTATGTGGCAAACCTCATCACAAAAGGTTTCTCACCATGAAAAAAAGAGGTCATTGTTCCCCTCTACTCATCACTCATTAGACCCATTATAGAGTACAATGCTCCTTTTGGTATGTACCTCACAAGACATCTACAACAACTGGAAAGGCTGCAGAAATAACTCACAAAGAGGATTACCAGCCTCAAACAGATCCTCTATGCAGTCCGTCTCAAAAAATTCCATCTTTACTCCATTGTATATAGCCTACTCAGAGGCGATCTCTGCCTAACATACAAATCTATGTCAAACCCAGAACTGTTGGACATGCTCCACTTAAAGAAATCCCAATCGCTCCAAGCTACACTCTCTAGGGACCTAAACATTGTCACCACAATAAACAGAACACACTGGAGGGATAGAACCCTGTCCCAGAGACTTCCCATACTTTGGAACAAGCTACCTATCTATGTCAAACAAAGCTCCTCATTAGCACTCTTCAAGAAAAATCTTGATTATTGGATGGAAAATAGGAAATTCACCTCAGGGATTACTTCTGTGTCTCTGCTTGACAGAGGCACAGGCAAATAATTTTATTGGGTGGCGAAAGCCAGATTACCTTTTTGGCTAGGCTTATATAGGCCATAGGGCAAATAGCCAACCTACCTATGAACCTATGATCACCCCCTATTGTAATGTCATCCCTGGTAAGGGTAGACCACAAAATGGTCTCCTTTGAAGTAAAAATAAAACCAGGACCCCCAGCTGAACCTGGAATATTCAGGAAGTACTCTAAGGCTAACTTCCTGCTATTAAGTAATATCCTACTAAAATTTCAAGCCCCTATAAACCCTAAGAACATTGCTGCTTGTACAGAACTTTTTACAGAAACCATGTACAGTGTTACTAGCTGCATAGAGGCAGCTGTATCCACCAGGAAGAAGTACAGAACTAACTAAAAAAAAAGCCACCCTGATGGAATCACAAAATCAGTAGGCTCTATAACAGAAGGAAGATAAGCATGGAAAAAATTAGGAGGTGCAGCACCCAGCAGGATAAAAGCACTCTTGTCAAACTGAACAAACACCTCAGAGGACAACTAAAGTCTACCAAAGTGAAATTTAATCTAAATTTGGCCTCCCAGTCCAAGGACAACCACAAGGCATGTTTTAGCTATGACAATATCTTCAAAGATAATACACAATTGTGTGCAGAACTCATTATAAATTAAGCCACCTATACTAAGCCAGAAGATATAGCAAACCTACTGGCTGATAAATTCATCTCCAACTTTAATCCCCCAACCTTCCCTCAGGAAATACCATCAGATGTGACTCCCCCTGCTATCAATAGGGAACAGGTCCTTAATGGTCCTTGTAAAGCCAAGAACACTGCATCAGTGGACCCAAACTATTTCCCAAGATGCTTTCTAAATAGCATGAAACATGACTTAGGGCCTCTGGAATTTCTATTTAAATGTAGCCTCCAAACAGGCTTCATGCTTCATGAATGGAGAACAGAAACAGTCATCCCTCTGCACAAAAGTGGGCCATCTACATACCCTGGAAACTGCAATCCCAAGTGTCACTAGTCCTATATGTAAAACCATCATGGAAATGATCAATAGTGATATAGTAAATCTTCAGACACTGGACCAACTTACTTTGGTTTTGTCAAGGGCAGGTCGTGCAAACTCAGCCTTGTGGACTTCTTTGAGAAGGTTACCAAAGCAATAGATGAGGGCAAAATGGTTCACACTGCCAACCTTGACCTGGTCAAGGTATTTGACACAATAACCCACTCGAGTATTGTTGACAAACTCAAGAGGTTAGATATAAATCTATATGTCACTCGGTGGATAGCCAATTGGCTGACAGACAGGACCAAGGGAGTTAGAACTGGAAAGTCTACCTCTACAAAGAGGCCAGTAAATGGACTTCCTCAGAGATTGGTCCTTGGACCACTCTTTTTTGGCATTTACTTTTCTGAAGCCAAACCAAATGTCAACTGTGCATATTAGGAGCTGTCATTGAATCCAACACTGACACAAATGTTCTCCAGGAAGGGCTGGCACAGACAAACAACTGGTGTCAGTGCCATGGACTAAAACTAAATCCCAAGAAATACATAATAGTATCCTTTGGGAAGTCATCCACCCCTGGTAACTATCATATTGGCAGCATACCCCTTAGAGTTGACCCAGTAGTCATGGACTTAGGGACACACATACTCAGTAATCTTACCTTTGACTGTCATGCGGCTACAGTAGTGAGGAAATCATTCTATGTTGCACAACTTATAAACAAAATGTATGGCATCTAAGTCCAAGGAAGTCATTGCTCCACTGTATTTGGCATTCATCATACCTACCATTGAGTAAAATGCCCCCTTAGGTACGTATCTAACCATGCATATCCAACAATTGGAATGCCCACAGAGGTTCCTTATTAAAAGAATACAGGGCATAAGTAAAATGTCCTATGCAGACCTCCTCAAGGCCCTGTCCCTGTATTTTGTCTCTTTCAGGCATTTGAGGGGAGATCTATGCTTGGCATACAGGGCATTGTCAGACCTCACTCTGATGGACCGCATGTATATCCGCAAAACAAACAGCACCAGACTTACCCATTCTAAAGACTTAAACCTTGCCTGTAATATAAATAGGATCTGCTGTAGAGACAGGCATATATCACAGAGACTCTTCCATCTCTGGAACAGGCTCCACATCCATGTGAAGCAGAGTTCCTCCCTAACCCAATTTAAGTGGAACTTGGACATTTGGATGGGGAACAATAAATTCATCCATGGTTTGTAACCTATGTCTCTAATGGACACAGGCAGCCTGTAAATGGATCATCTCCCAGGCCCCTACTTGTAAACATTTAATCTCCCAAGCCCATTGTTACACTTATCAAGGGTATCAGAACTTGTCAGAGATTTTGGATGCATGGCAAGTCTTAAAAAGGCTCTTATACTCATTAGCCTGTTAAAGACCTATGAACCTATGAACATTTTATTGTATTTACACCAAAGTTTTTCTTAATATTTACACCTGATTAAGATAGTATATCTTTTATTATTTACACGTTATTCTTTCTTCATTATTGCAATACTGTGCATCTATAAAATGCTTAAAAAAATGAAGGTTTTGAACAGAATACTATCTTATTCAACAAGCTGAGAGAGACAGTATACATGGAAAGCTCAGGACAGCCATCAATACAAGAAAAGGGTCAGTTAGTTTAGTTGGCTTCGTGAGCATAAGTGCCTGACTATTCCTACAGTCCTAGAGGTAGTAGATGATGTTACTTAAGAGCATGGATGGCACAGTGGTGCAGCGCTAGTGTTGTCACCTCACAGCAAGAGGTTTTCTCGTTCATTTCTTGGCTGGAGTGCTTTCTATGTGGAGTATGCATGTCCTCCCTTTGTTTGTGTGGGTTTCCTCAAGGTACTCTGGTTCTTCCCACGTTACAAAGGCATGTGTTTCTCCTTGGGCCGCTGTTGAAAATTGGCTTTGTTCCAAGTCAGACTTTCCTGCTAAACAAATGTTAATAAAATAAATAAAGTCCTTACAGTCTGACTTCCAGTTTCCTGCCCCCAGGAAACAAGACCATTTTTACAGGATCCTGAATTCACCCAAATATATATTTTTAAATCCAATGGTGGACTACCTGATCTTCTGGAAGACAGAGATGGTCTGCTAAACTACACTGACAACACCTGTCAGAGAATAGGTGTGTAACAAGCAGCATGCTGAGTCAGCAGAGTGTGTGTATTGGAATTCCAGTCTACTTATGGCAATCTTCCTAAGATACATGTGTGAGAGTGTTCAAGTACAGAGGAAGAAAGAGCAAGTCCTCTCATGGACATGAGTGCAGTTTAGTGACTTCAATTAAAAATCCTTTGTGATCTGTTTCAGTAATAATGTGGCTCAGAGGGCAGCAATTTTTGTAAATGTTCCAATGTAAGGAACATTTGGTGTTCTATCTTAATTTGGAGAGGTGCCACTGGGGAGTGAAGACAGATAGTCTGATCACTGGGAGAAGTGGAGCACTGCCCATAACCTGTGAGCCTTGTGGTGGAACATACACGTGAATGGTGGACCAACAACCTCCATGGCAGACTGGATAACAACTTCTCCAATAATTTCTAATCTCCTGTCAGTGGTCTCTGAGTTGCTATTGCAATGGATGAAATGAATGGGCTCAAGACCTAATGGAAGACAATGGTTACCAGGTACAGCCAGAAAAATCAGTTAGAAGAAAATCAGCATACGTGTTTTTCTTTGCAATCAATTCTCCTTTCTAATATTCCTCTTGCACAAAATGTACAAAACTCTATTTGGTCTCAGTAGAAATGGCACTACAGTCTTTTATAGGTGACGCACATTTTTTTAAAATGAGTTTCTTTTCCTGAGATAGACTACCTTCTAACATCTACAATATTGCAAAAGATTGCACAAGTAAAATAATATTACATAAATAGTTCAACATGTTTCTGGGTGTATATGAATTTTAGGATCTTTGCAGGCCATTTTTGGTTGATGGCTTGCTGTCATTGCTTCTTTTTATTGATATGAAACATGTTTGTTTCTTTTAAAATAAAATTCCATTTTTGTGAGGTGAACTTTCAAGATCAATAGCTCTGATTGTTTAATATACATACATACATACATACATACAAATATTTCAAGCACAGGCATTAATGCCCTTCTAGCTTGCCAATATACCAAAACACTTGTTCCCATAATAAATGTCCAAGCTGTTCTTAAAAATATCTAAGCTAGTACTTGCTTTAATGTTATTTGGTAGTCTGTTCCAAGCATCAGCTACTCTGTCAGAGAACCAATTAGTACACTTCTCATTCCTATAGAATATTCTACTTAGGTTATCTGATGATTCTCTAGTAGTATTTGATAACCCCAAACATTCCCAGATGTAGTTGTCCCTAAATGCCCTATATACCTGAATCAGATCTCCTCTTAAATATCTATGAGACACTGTACAAGTTCAGATATTTCAGTCTTTCATAATAACTTAGATTTTCACATCCATGGATATAACTTCTAATCATTACCGTGATTCCATAAAAGTTGTTGACATATGTAAGCAGAATACTTAATACATTAATGGTCAGTAGACAATTAGTCGACTAATGAAATACAAGTTGCCTTGCATCAGCAATGTAACCCAACCCGGTACAATGAATGAATGTATTATTTTTAGTAGTAGTATGAAGGCATCCATGATTCTGGATTTTTGCCCAATGTTCCTGGGATAATAGAATAACAGTTTCTTGCCTTTTATTTATTTATTTTTCATTTTTAACCTTAGCCTAGGTAAAATGGTTTCAGGATATTCCTATACAGTTTCCCAAAACCTTTAAACAGACTCACACATCTCTTAGACTTGACTGACTCATGTTGCAGTGATCATCTAGAGGCCCCTATATGCAGGTGTCATAGCTGTCATCTCAAATCTTGACCCCTTAGTTGTCCTATTTAATATCCCTTTGATAAAGGGTCTCTGTGTGTGGGGGTTGGGAGAGGGGAGCTTCACTTCCTTATGCATACAAGCATTCAATTATCTTTCTGCAAGATGCTGTAATCTCAGACAATAGGAGAATGAAGCCACACAAACATATAATATACAGCACATAAAAACCTACATGCAAACAGTTTTAAGCAATGACATCCGAGCAGTAAAAATAAGGGCTTAGATACTGCAGATGAAGGAAATCTGTTGATGGCAATAGTTTCTACATAGACATGCATCCACTCAAGAACAGAAAGGCAATTCATTTGTTTCCTGAGAAGTGGTCATTGCATATACTCTTCCTAAAACAACAGACAAAATATTTGATCTGAAGTACTCTAAAACTCAATATAGCTTTCACAAGGAGGTGTCTTCACATAGCTTAGTAATATGCATCTTAGTGTGTCTTTGTTCTCACATTCCAATTCAATTAATTTTATCACAGTATGTTTCAAACTGCATTAATTATCTAGGAATTTTGCTTTGGGTCCAAAGGTTATCACTGCTTATCAAGTAATAAGAATGGCCTTTTCATCTGATAAAACACCACATTCCTTCAAAAAGGTGCAAAGAAAGCACTCGTTGTGTTGTATCAATGCAGTAAAAATGCTATAAATGCTGTTTCTATATTTCCTGTACTTTCTGGTGACCTAAGTAATGTGGATTGTTGCTGCAAGTGTAAAAAGTAGTAAAGATAATATAAATTATTTAAGTGGATCTCTGTATGAATAAATTAAATAAAACCTAAACGAATCTGAGTGAAGTTTGTAATGAAAGTAGAGGAATAGCATGCTTCAGTGCCCTAAAACATAAATTATGGTTTGTGCTTCAATGTTACAGCTTAAATTCTTTAACAAATCTAATAATTAGATTACATTCTTCAGATGCTAGATAAAAAACTGGAATGTGAACTACAACAGAACATGAGGAAAGGATACTGATAAACAAAGTAATAAGGGGACTTAAAGTAAAATGTCTCTTTTGTGAAATTAAGATCCACTGGAACAGTACAGAAATTTTAAAATTAAATGAAATAAAAATAAAATATCTGATTTCGGATTGTCAAAATCTACCTGTGCTGACATTTACATGTTCTGTGTAATACTAGATTGACAAAAGACATGCTCAAATAATGTCCTCTCTTGGGACTCAAAAAGAAATCCTTTGTAGACAATAACAGCAGCAGCCAAAAAGTACAGTTATATATATTTGCCATACATTTAGATGTTGTGTTTGATATAAAATTTGATGTTCTTGTGTTTTTAATATTGCAGTAATAGTAATTGGGATTTCCTGCCATGGAAGCCCTTGGCTGGCCCAAATACAAGAGATTTTCACATCCCTATGGCCAGGTGGATGGCATACTCTATAATATAAAAACATCAGTGGCTAAAGGGTCATTGGCTGCCACCATTTCCTCAAGTCATTATTGACCCCCTGGCCAGAGCCCACTCTCTTTGTCCCTAGCAGGAAACAAAGCTTGAGTATACTGTCCCTTTTTTAATTTCTCCAAATCTTTTGGGTTTCTAATACCATGACATGAATGGACCCCCATTCCTAAGTCAAAGTACGATTTAAGTTCATGAAATTAGTATTGTTTCACTCTGATGTCAGCCAAAAGTACTCTTTGCAGCACCCACAATGCTATGATCCCAGTAATGACTCCTTCTGCAATTCGTACTGAGTTATATGTATTGGTAAAATATCTAAATATGATCGCAGACTCTTTTTATAAGACGCATTGCTCCTACTACTATTGGGACTGTCTGGATATTCTTCTTCCACATTGCTCTTGTTTCTGCTTGCAAATCCTGATATTTTATGACTTTGTGTCTCTCTGTATGTAGGACACTGTAGGCACTTGGTGTGGCTATTTCAGTGATTAATGCTACTTTTGTCTTCTTTTCTTGGACAACTATATCCGGTTTTTGAACTGTTGGTAATAGATGATCTCATGTGATGTAGACTTCATTATTTTCTATGATGATTTGTGACTCATGTTTCCAGTGTTTTTCAGTCACCTCAATACCATAATGTTTGCATAATCGCCAGTGCAGCAGTCTCACCACATTATTATGCCTTTCAGTATACAGTCCTTCTGGCATTAGTATGGCACAACCAGCAATGAGGTGTGTAACTGTTTCCAATTCTGTTTTACAAAACCTACATTTGTCTGTTTCTCCCACGTGATGAATGGACTTTGTAAACCAAAGTCTACGTAGCCCACTATCTTGTGATGCTAATATTAACCTTTCATCTCTTGGTTTGAATTCACCCCTCCTTAACCATTCCTATGTTCATTCCTGATCAACATGAGATTATTCCAGAGGTTTTCTATATTTACAACTATATTTATGCATTTTCCACATTTCTTGCCTTCTCATCTGGTCCTTCACCTTATATTCTTTCTTTTGTTTTTTGGCACATTCAGTTGCTGCCTGTTTTTTATCCACTTGTGGTTTGAGTTATATTCCTGCTTGATGCCAATATGCTTCGGCTAGCCTCAGCAGGGAAGTCAGCTTAGATTTATTCTCCTCATGTTTCAAAACTTTCACTACACTTGGGTTTTGTGAGGTCAGCAGATATATATGGAGTCCCATGATTGCAGATATGTACATGTAATCAATTTCACGGAGGGCCATCCCTCTTTCAGAACAGGGAATAGATAATCTTGGTATGCACTTATTTTTATAAATCATTTGGTGAGCATGACACATCCTTCTTGTTTCTCTGTCTAATCTGACAAACATGTTTTGGGGCCAATCAATCACTCCAAAACTGTAAGTTAAGACAGGAAGAGCAAATTGTTTTATAGCTTGAATTTAATTCCTAGATGTCAACGCTGTTTTCAGGATTAATTTAAGTCTTCTACACTACTCCTTACTTTTATTTGCATTTGTTCATGTTTTATTGTTGATCCTTCATCAGTTCCCAAGTATTCATACACTGCCTCTTTCTCAAGTTTTTTTCTATCACATTCTTGTCCCAAACTGATGTTTTCTTGTTGCTGCAGTTTTCTTGCTTTAAAGGTTGCTTTTGCGCATTTATCAAGACCAAATGACATTCTTAAATCATCTGAAAAAGTTTTGACAACTTGCAGTTGTACTTTCAGTTCCTCATCTGATGAGCTATACAGTTTCAAATCATCAACAAAGAGAAGCTGAGTAGTCTTTATAGTTTGTTGTTTTCTAGGAGCCAAAGTATAGCCATGGTGTTAAGTAGACAGCTTAATGGGTTAAGGGGAAGGAAGAATAGCAGTGGTGACAGAGAGTCACCCTGGAATATCCCCTTTGAGTTTTTATCCCTGGGATAATAATTTGCCCTTTACATTGGCTTAATTGCAAATTGGTCTGTCATTGTTTCATGGTCACTGTAATGTAGTCGATCAGTGTAAGATGTACCTTATACATTTTTAAGCACTCTTTTATCCACAACTGTGGGATACTATCAAATGCTTTTTTGTAGTTAATCTATGTCATACTTAAATTCTTCCCCTTTTTACAGTTCTCCACTATGATTTTATTTAACAGCAAATGATCCTTTGTTCTGTATGACTTTCTTTTATTGCCCTTTTATTCTATCGTCATAATTGAGCTTTCTTCTAAATGACTATAGACTCTGTCGGCATCAATTCCAGTGTATAGTTTATACGTCGTCAGAAGGCAAGTTATTGGTCTATAATTTTTAGAGCAGGTTGTAGGTTCACTTTTAAGTAGGATTATTGTTTTTCCTGTTAACCAGAAGTAAGGTATAACATCTGGCCTGGAGTTTTCCAATTTGAGGCTTTTCTTAGCTTTGTTTCAATCACTCAAGCTGTTACTTCATCCTATTTCATATCCTGTACCTTTAAACTTCTTATTCTTTCTTTTACTTTTTCCATCCATTTAGCATCTGTGTTATGTTCCACAGGATCTTCATAAATACTTCTCCAAAATGTATCTATTTCTTCTTCTTTTTGGTGGTCTCTCAATTCTTTTTACCTTGTTTCCCAGTTCTCTATAAAACATTTTTGGGTCATCAATAAATTGCTTATTTTGTACTTTTCCTTAATATTTATCTGCGCATCTTCTAAGTTTTTCCACCTGTGCTGAGATTTTTAGTTTGTTATTTGTGATAGTGTATGATCCTGATCTGTTCTAATACTGCATATTACTTTTATCATGTCTATCTTAATATGTATTTTTGTTTATCTTTTCCCTCTTCTATACTCTTCTAACAATGACATCTCTTGTCTTACTTGCTTTATAATTTTCTCTATTCGATACTTCCATGATGGCATTCAGTTTCCTCACTTTCTCTCTCTCACTACCCTGTGTTCTTCTGGTAGAACTTTTATCAGTTATTAATTTAGCTGCAAAGTAATATGTCCTGTTTACTTCTGTTATATCACATGGATCTCTATGAGCAGTCCTAATTATTGTGTTCATTTGTTTTATGAAACTTCTAACTTTCTGGGTCTTATTGACCTTCTGCAGTCTATTTCTTTCATTGATCCTAATATGTCTTTCTATCTCTATTAAGTCAAATTAACTCTTCTCTTAGCTGATTTTCTTCTAAACTGAGGGCACATATATTGTTTTCCATTTCCTGCGGGCATTCTATAGAAAGTTCTATCACATCTTCCTGTGACACATTCTCTTCAATTTTCTCCTGTGCCATCCATTGCTCTGTCATATGAGGACTCACTGGACTATCACTCTTCGGCATTAACTGTCAGCGTCTCCACAGTTTCCTGTTCCTTCCTTTGCTGTTCAGCTTTAAGTGAATGTTTATATTCTTTTCCTATGGAATGCTCCAAAATATCTTCATATGGCACCTGACCAGTTGCTTCCCATTCTACCAGTTTTCCCTTAATTTGGCATTCCATTGTTCTATCCTTTAGTGGTGCTTTCTGAATTAGATTTTCTACACTGAATCCCTCACTTTGGAGGAACTCCATAACCTCGGTTTCTATTTCTTTAACTTCTCCATTACTGATCTCCTTTTCTACTTTTCCTCTTTGCTTTCTTATTTTTTGTATTGTAAAGTTTTCCATGTCCAGATTCCTTTGCCTGTATTTCTCTTCAAATATATTTGGTGCTACTATTTTTGTATTGATTAGTTTTGCTTTTTCCTTTACATAGATATTACACCATATTAACTCTCTTTTTCTTTCCTATGTCCATATTTCCTCTTTGGACGTCTCCTGATCTTCCTGTTTCTCCTTACTTTGGGAACTCGTTTCATCATGCTCTGATGTAACCTGTGTTAGAACTGCTACATCAAATCCTTTACTTTGCAGGCACACCATAACGTCAACTTCTTTTTTTTAACATCTGCTTTACTAATCTGCTTTTCTGCATTCCCTCTTTGTAATATTATTTTTTTATTGTGAAATTTTCTGTCTGGATTCCTCTGTCTGTATTTCTCTTTGAATATCTTTGGGGCTGCCTTTTTTATGTAAACTAATCTGGGTTTAGCCTTTGCATAAATATTGCACCATATCAAATCTCTTTCTTTCCTTTGTCCATATTTCTTTTTTTACTTTTCAAAAATATCTAGGTTTTGTTGTTTATATTTTTATACTTCCTGGATGTTTCTTTTTCCAAACAGATCAAAGTTTCTTGGTCTATGTACTGTTTTTCAAAAATCTGTTGTATTGATTACCACAAATTTTTACTTGAAGCTTCTGGCAGTTTTTCTTGCAGAAGTAGTTTTATTTCCTCTAATTTATCTCTTAATCTTTTTGTATATCTTGTATCTGGAATATCTGGGCTTTTTGCATAACAGTAGCAATACATATGTTCTTTCTTATCATCAATAGTCCACTCTATCATTGTTATGGCTCTTCTTTGTTGTATCAATTTTGTGATTTTTGTGGACTGCTATTTCCTTCTACAACAGGGGAGCCATCCTCCCCCTGGGCCTGGCCCCATTGTAGGAATGTGTCCACATTTTCAGGATTCTACACTGTCATTTTTTCCAGTCCTGGTACCAGTGCACCTACCAGGATTGGGCACTTTTTTTACCCTGGGCCTTGTGCACCCAGCTATCTTTTCTTAAATTTTGACCTACTTCTGCCTATATATCAGTATTGCCTTGGTGAGATTATGTACAAAACAGGGTCCACCTCATGAAGGTACTAACCAAGACTTGAGGCTGTATTCAGTTTCATGGCTACTACTCTCCTTTGCTTGCTGATATTTCATCTCTCCATTTGGACCCAGTGAGAGATATCACATGGACCTATAAGGAATCTACAAAGATGATGGTGGGAGAAAATGGTTACTGCAACACTGAGGACATTCAGACATCTACATTTATTGTAAGTATACACAACTGTACTATTTATTTATTTATTTATTTATTTGCAGTTGGTTTACCAGGATAGTCCACTGGGCCAAGATGAACCCATTTTCAATGGAGTCCTGGGGAGAAAAGCTCCATATACAAGGTTACAAAAGGTTTTAGATTACAAAAAGCTCCATATACAAGGTTACAAAAGGTTTTAGATTACAAAAAGCTCCATATACAAGGTTACAAAAGGCTTTAGATTACAATCATTACAGCAATTATTTGCAACAATTATACCATTAGAGTATACAATTTTTGGTAGGAGCAGACTGGTGATAAAAATTACAGTAGATACAGACTTGATAAGTAAGCATTTCCAATATGAGCTGAGAAGCAGTTCTGTCATTAAGTAGTTTAAGGTAGTTCCAGTTGAGGAGAGAGAAAGAAAGTCAGCATAGATCAAGAAGGGTGGGTGCAAGAGCATTCCCACTGGGATAGTAGATGAGAGTGAAGAGATTTTTTGAATGTCAGGTGGTTAAAGGTGGTGCGGATGGCAGGAGGTAGGGAGTTCCAGAGACGTGCTAGGCTGAAGGATAGGAGATTTTTTCTTTGGGAACGATTAGGTTTATACAATTCAATTAGATTTTGGTTATTAGATCTAAGTGTTCTGCTGGGCATGTGCAATTTGAAGGCTGAGGAAAGGGCTGGACAGAGACTGGGTTTGAAGATGAGCTTATGAGCAAGAGTAAGTTGAGAATAGATGACTATGTTCATTGTGCTTCACATTTACAGTAATAACATTTCACAGGACTCCCAAAACAATGGAAAAAGGGAGGATGGCAGAAAAAATAATTTGATAAGGAAATAATCCTAGCAGGACTGCTGAAGTGAAGATAGTTCTATCTCTACTAGCAGAGGACAGATTAAAATATCTGGAGAAAGTGTGTCTAGAGAACCAGGTATCTGGCTGTGGACACCTGATAGAGTCAATGGCAGCTGCAGTGGCTATAGCAGGATGTGTCTTGATGTGCTAAGGCACCCTTTTACATGGTGCTTGTAACAAAAGGTTATTTGTTTATTTATCCTTTGTTGACCAGGCTAGTCCCATTAAGTAAGTGATCTCTTTTTAGGAGACAGTTGAGATGGCATTTATTTTACCAGAGGAAATTTGTCCAAGACATCAGGGAACTTCCCTACTCTTGGTAGTTGGAGAAAGGGCTTGTGTGTTACACATCTTGACTTCCTGTTTCCTGTCTAGGTGCAGAGACAGCCAGGAGGAACCAGGAGAAAAAACATGACTGATTCAGCTGTTGCTGAGACTGGAGTGAAAGTTGTTGGAAATGTAGTTGAAATGGTAAAATCACTTCCACAATTTTTTTCTGATTATGTGGGTGCAGAAAAAACAGTGATATTGGAGGAAAAGCAGATTGTAGCTGAAACATAGATGGATTCGGAGGAAAACTTTCAGAGGAGATTGTTTGAAGGAGAGACAGTTACCTCTGAAAAATGCATAATTGCAACCCTTCATTTGGGGGTTGCAGGAGGATTATTTGGAAGAAATGGTAAACCAAAGTGAGCCAGAAAAATGGAGTAGCAATTTCATGGATTGACATCATGGGAAAAAAAAAGAAGAAAAAGGAGAAGAAGAGACTGTGTCAGAAAAAATTTCCGGAGACAGAAAACTTATACATAAACTGTTGGAGAAGGAACAAAGAAAAAAGAAGAAATAATAGAAACAAAACAGAACTATAGAGTACATGTGAACAGTAGAAAAGAAGAAATTTTGGACAGATATGAGGTTTGGGACTCTGTCATAGCACTTCTGGGTGTCAAAGTAAAATAGGTAAGAGAATTTATTCTAATTAATAAAGAGACTTTTTGTGACTTGATATTTGAGTCTGGGCTGTCCATGGAAATGTTTTGGGTGCGTATGAACAAAACAAAAATATTTATCCACGGTCAGAATATGCAATGCAAGTTTTTTACAGACAAACTATAAAAAAAAAAGAACAACAATCTAGTTTAGAATGGAAGCTGAGGCAAAAGAACTGAAAGAACATCTGTTAACTATATGTAAAGAAGCAATTGATGCACCAAAAATATATGATGAAAGAGGACTGTGTAGTCAGGGATGGGACTGTAGAGTAATATTGAAAATGGAAAATGATAATGTTATACATGTACCTAGTATTATTAATGCCCATGCTAATAAGGGTTTTATGAAATATATGGATCAACCAAAGACTTGTTATTTTTGTGAAAAAAAAATGATCATTTAATCAATGAATGTGATAAAAATAGATGTTATTTATATGGTAAAACAAGGCAAACTGCAAAAATGTGGCAATGCTATTCTTTCATGGCTAAAATGTGAAATGAGTGTGCAAAATATGAAAATGAAGTTATGCAGGTGAAAGAAGAATGTGTTTTACAAGAAAATGTACAAAAAGATGAGACTGATAAAGAAGTTGTACATGAAGTTAAAGAAAGTAACAAATAAAAAACTGAGAAAAGAAGTGAGGAAGAAACTGACTGGCGTAAAGTAAGAAACAAAGAATTTGATAGGGAAAAGAGTTAAAAAAGGAAAAGAAAATTTAAAAATATAATGCTTAGAGAAAATAAGAAAGGAAAGGGATACATATTTTATTATACTAACTGTTCTTAAAAGCTGAAAATATCTTTAAATGTGAACAGTATAAAAAAATCTTAAGTGGAGAATAGGTATATTACAATGGTGTGCTGCAGTAGATGCACATATTATTGTTTTAGAATATATCAGACTATTAACAGAAGAAGAAAAAACACAAACTGAAACACTTTGGAATCATGAACTAGTTTGGAACACAGGGAAAGAACATGCGCAGACATATGTGTATTATGTCAAGAAAGTATTAAAATATTAGATGTAATCATAGTGGAACAAGGACAAATTATGGTAATAGACTTGAGATGCAAAATATGTATATAGAATTATAGCTTTGTATGCATATGTACAACAAAGAGAGAGAAATGTTTACGTTTAAAAATATTCTTGAATATGTTTGTGTAAATATGGATATTAAAGTGGTGGGTGATTTTAATTCTAATTTAAGATAAAGTAAGAGCAATTGTGATGTTAAAATGTTTAAAGAAATTATGAGAAGTGGAAAGTTAAATGTATGGGAGAATAACCACTGGACCTACACAAGGAATGATATTAGGACAAAAATCAGTTATTTTTTTTAATACCTGTTAGTTTAAAAGTTAAAAACAAAGGCATTAGATATGCTGGATTCTCAGATCATGTGGCTATATGGGTTAAAGAACAGGAACATGAACAATATATAAGAATAGGAAAAGCAATAAAGAGAATTAATGAAAAGGAATTAAGATTTTGAAGAGAAAAATTATGGAAAAAGCCTATGAATATGAGAGAGTTTTGTAAGAAATGGACTGTTTGGTGGCTTAATTTTAAAGAGAAATATAAGAATTGTTTTAGAATATATAAGGAAGAAAAGAAGAAAATAAAAATAGAGATATAAGATATTAAGTCAAGAAACTTAGAGAAGAAACATTCCTTTTTATGAAAAAGAAAGAAAAATATATAAAAGGAATCAAATTAAAATTAACAACTTGTTATATAAACAAAAATATTGTTTGCAAGGAAAGAAAGAAGAGGTAGCACCATATTTGAGTAAAATAATAAAATAATGAAAAATAATAAGAGAATTAAAAAAAATAAGGAAGGTTAGCAAATAAAACAGCAAGAAGGAATATACAAAATAATTAAAGAATATCCCAGGGATTCATGAAGCTCGTGCCAGGCACAGGCGTAGTGTCGGTGATCTAACACCAAATATGGCCGCAGAACGATTCAGGTACGAGCTGTTTCCACGTGCACTACCAGCGTATGCCACAGCTGTGCATGTATGCTAATTACCCCATGTGCAGCAGTGTAGCATGCAAATGAAGGTATATAGCGATTCATGAAGTGCTGCAGGAGTAGCATAAGCATACAATAATGTAAACCAAAAAAACAGTTTACATTTTTTCAAACATAAAATCGGAGCCATGACAGCAGACCAAACTCGCGTATTATACTGTTAATATATGCCAATGGCTAAATATATAGCCATTGGCATAAAAAAATGCACAACACATAATAAAGAACATTTAATGTCATGGCCACACTAACGCTAAGTAAAATCGCAGTGCATCGGTGCGCAAACAGGATCACAATGAAAATATATTTATATGTAATAAAACAACAATGTAACGCATTTCATGAATTCCCCATAATAGTCAATGGCAGGCATGTTACACCACAACCATGGTGCAAGGGTTGCTAAGGGTCTGTGACAGTGTTCTGCGTGGTAACTAGGAATTAGTAGTCAATGCCATGCAAATGAGACAAGTAATACTGAATCTCAAAATCCCCACCGGCATAAGGATATACCTCACAGCATAGTGGTACAACACTGAGGTGTGGCCTGGAGAAAAAGATGACATCAAGAGAGAGGTGTGCCACCTTAGCTGTAAGCACATTGGAGCATTGCTAATCTGGGTTGCCTGTTGCTTAGCAAAGCCGCGGGATAGGAGTGTGGAAGTAGCCATAGCGTTGCTTAGCTGAGAGCACACAAGGTAACCGGAAGTGCATGTGAACGTAGATGAAAACACGCTTGAAACCCAGTAAATGGCTGTGCGCGGCGAGCACCACAGCTGAAACAGGAAGGATACGGGAAGACAATAAGGAAGTGCTGCAGAATGGTAATTGGAGTACAGATGAGTAATTAACACCTAGGAACTCACAGTGGGCCATTGACAACAGCTAATGAGGCTGCTAGCAGCTACCTGCAGAACAGGAAAGGGTAGGTGCCCTAAAGCAAAGAAAAGAGAACTTTGACAGCAGAACAAAGCAGACTTGCAGTACATCAGCTACATAGCACATTTTGCTTCACAATCCTTGGTTGGGAAAGTACAAAACAAGAAAGCTGGCAGCTGGATGCATGCCTGACAATGGGAGGGGAATCGGGTTAAAAAGTGAAGTAAAGGGCAATAGATGAATCATGGCAGCCAAGCATAATTCAACACCAAAGGCCCCACAATAGTAGTACCTGCTGTAAAACCCATAATTAAGATACCCTGCAGTTGGAATTGCACATACACACCGAAATACACCAGCAGCATCCATTGCACAATAGTATAAAGTGTGAAAGCACCTCACGCACACTTGTGTATTCCCAGACATTCTGCAACACTGGTGTATACAGACAGGGAACTTTTAATATGTACACGTTAGGGGCTGCCATAGCTTTGATTCACCAGCATGTGTTGGAGACTGATGGTGGTGTGGAGGATGATGCTGACAACCATCTCAAGCACTGAAGGAGGAGAAGACTGCTCAGACCCAGGGTAACCTGCCAGGGGCTACATGATCTGGAGATAGTAAAGCATTACAGGGTGGACAGAGACACCATACAGCAACTTGTTGAGCTGTGCCGGCCATGCTTCAGATCCAGAAATAACAGAGGGAAACCCATCCCATTGGACACAAAGCTATGTGTAAGCTTGAGAATACTAGCCACGGGTACCTTTCAAAGGCCAACTGGGGAAATCATGGGGATCTCACAGGCATCAGCATCCAGGGTACTCCACCATTTCCTGGGTGCCATGTTACCACATGCCAATGAGCACATATAATTCTCCCAAATGCAGGAGGAGTTGGCCAGCAATATGCATCTCTTCTACTGTGTGGCAGACTACCCGGAGGTACTGGGTGCAATAGACTGCACGCACATACACGTCAAGGCACTACCCAGTGAGCAGAGTAGCCGCTACATAAACCACAAGGGATACCCCTCCTTCAACTGCCAGGTCGTGTGCAATGCCCAGGGCATTATTATGGATGTGTGTCCTGGCAGCCCTGGAAGCTATCACAACTCCTACATCTGGCATGCCTCACAGCTGTATCAGGTATTTGCCAGGGGGGACATCCCATATGGCCACCTGGTGGGGGATGCTGGCTATGCACTGGAACCGTGGATGATGACTCCCATCAGAAATGCACACACACCCATGCAAGAACGCCATAATGAGGTACACACAGAAACCAGAATCATCATAGAGTGTATGTTTGGGATGCAGAAATCATGGTTCCATTGCTTGGACATATCTTGTGGAGCCTTGCAGTACTCTCCAGGCATGTGTGCCCACATCTTCATAGTATGTGCCTTGCTACACAATATGATCCTGTGGAAACAGCTGCAGCAGGGACATAATGGTGAAGGTCCTCACAGCCCAACACCATTGCCAAGGGCCCCACAGGCACAGAGGGACTCAGACCATGAACACCCTGTGCCAGCCCCAGTAGGCAGACGGAGGCATGCCCAGTATGCCCATGCCTTGGCAAACAGGGAACGTATATCACACACACTGACAGTGTAGGCACCTATGGACTGACACCCTTCTCCACCTGTACACACAACAAACATGGATGGCACACACACACACACACATGACCACCTGTAAATTGTCATGTATAGGTGGTCTAATGTGTGCATCCTACATAGGCAGCCCTCAACTATTGTACACACAACTACCATTCGCACAAGGTAAGTCAATACCTGAACAGTAAAATAAGCTATCAGCATGTGTCGATACTGTATGTATAGGTTCATAGGTACATAGGTAGGTACATGCCTAACTGCCCAAGGCCTTTCATAAGCATAGACAAAATGTGTCTGCTGTTGTTACCCCATTGATTAACTGTCCCTTTATGGAGCAGAGCCAATTGCGGGATCCCTGGGATGTATCCATTGTTCCCCACCCACTCTGCAAGGATTCACTGGAGTGTTAGTGAGGGGCGCCATATAATGTGATCAGGGATGTAGTTCCAAATCATGTGGAGTACCCGTGACAGGAATCTGTCACTCCAGCATCTTCCAGTTATGGTTGTCACAAGGTGTAGCTCATTACAGTGTGTGGCTCACTGTGACATGGATTCCCATAGGTGGAGCATATCCATTAAGCCTGACTTGGGCACGGCTTTGTTGGCCAGAAAATATCATCTCTGAGTAAACGAGATGCCACTGAGTAATGCAAGAGTTTCTGCAATCTGGCAGCATAGGACACATGTCTGAGGGCATTATCCCTCTTTGCGAGGTACGTTCATGGCCCTTCCAGCTGTCAGATGTGTCTTCTGAGGTACATCAAAAATGGGTTATCATACTTGATGGAATTGATGAGTGATGAGTGAAGAGGCACAATAACCTAAGTCTGCTTAGATGCAAACCCTTACGTAATCAGATGGCCTACATAGACAGATGTCCTAACTACTTCCCAGATATGACTGTCAAAGGAGAGATCACTATGTAATGTAGTCCCCACATACCCATTACATCATCTGAATTATAGTGTCCGCCACTCATGTGTTAATATGTGTATGTGTAGTTTCCCAAAATGGAATGACCATGCAGTATGTGGTCTTTAGCTCGAGGCCATGACTCTGACACCCTGTGTTGGTTTATTTGAGGCCCCTTGAAGGACGTCTGTGACAGCTGGACTGTCAGTTATGGCTCCCAGTCACAGTAATCGCCAAACACGGCCTGCTGTAGTCCACCTGTGTTAGCCCGTACATCTAAGAAGTGTATGGCAAACAGTAGGTGCCCCAGGACTGAGTCCTGTGGGACACCATTTGTGACGGGTCAAGAGCATGTCTGAAAGCTCTGGATTTGACATAGCTTTGTGTGTTAGGCAGAGATTGCCTCTGAGTAGGCGATATGCAATGGAGTAAAGCTGCAGTTTTTTGAGACTGTCTGTATAGGGCATCTCTTTGAGGCCAGTAATCCTCTTTCTGAGATATTTCTGTGGCCTTTCCAGTTGTTATAGATGTCTTGTGAGGTACATACCAAAAGGGGCATTGTACTCTATAATGGGTCTAATGAGTGACGAGTAGAGGGGAACAATGACCTCTTTTTTCCTGGATGAGAAACCTTTTGTGATGAGGTGTGCCACATAGAATGATTTCCTGACTACTGTGGCAATGTGATTATCAAAGGAGAGACTACTGTCCACCTGTGTCCCAAGGACTCTTATCACACTTTCAGTGTTAAGTAGACTACCACCTATGTGGTAGTTCATGGGTACTGAGTTTTTACCAAAAGGGATGACAATGCACTTTTTGGCATTGAGTTTGAGGCCATGGCTTTGACACCAGGCATCTGTCTCAGCGAGGCCCTTTTGTAGGATGTCCACATCTTTTGGAGTTTTGATTATGGCTCCTAGTTTGCAGTCATCTGCAAACTTCATTAGCCAAAGACCTTCTGTGTAGGCCTGTACTTCAGAGAAGTAGATAACAAACAGGAGAGGACCCAGGACTGAACCCTGTGGTACTCCACTTGACACTGGTCTGGAGTTGGATTTGGAGT
Source organism: Protopterus annectens (assembly GCF_019279795.1). NCBI lineage: Eukaryota > Metazoa > Chordata > Ceratodontiformes > Protopteridae > Protopterus > Protopterus annectens. The sequence continues at coordinate 873,616,749 of NC_056732.1, forward strand.
CCGCTACTTTCACAGTGTGGGTTCTGTCAGTGATCCAGTTGGCAACCCATCTTGTGACATAGGGATTTATACCTAGTTTAATGAGTTTACCTATAATTCTAGAGTGGGGAATGGTGTTGAAAGCCTTGGCGAGATCTAGATAGGCTGTGCGAATCACCTTACCCTCATCTACATCTTTGGTGACTGCTTCAAAGAAGTCTATCAGGTTTAGGAGACATGATCTGCCTTTTACAAACCCGAACTGGGTGGAGTCCTGAGTTTGGAGATTACCAATGTCATTGTTTATAAGTTCCATGATGATACATTCCATAGTCTTGCAGACCAGGCTCGTTAGGCTAATGGGGTGGTAGTTTCCAGGGTCTGTGGTGGCTCTCCCTTTGTGGAGTGGGATAACTGTTGCTGTGTGCCATTCAGTGGGCACATAGCCTGAGATGAGGCTATTATTGAACATGGTACTTAGGTGTGGTGCTAGTTCGTTCTGTAGTTCATATAGAACACAGCCTGGGATGTCGTCAGGTCCCATGGATGCTGTGTTCTTGGCTTTGGATAGTGTGTTTTTTACCTGTGCAGCCAATTTTACAGGAACTTTGCATTCTTCTGGTATAGAGATGGGCCCTTTAGGGGATAACAGGGGGGTAATGTTAGCACTGAACCTATCTGCCAGGATGTTGGCAGTAACAGTTGGTTCTGTATATTTAGTGTCATTGTGCTGTAACTCAGAGCAGATCTGAGTGTTGCCATTGAGATTCTTGACATAGCTATAGAATGCTTTGTGGTTGTCTTTAGAGTCAGTGGTGATTTTGTTTTCATAACTAGTTTTGGAGGATTTTATGAGGGATCTCATCTTCTTACTGAGGCTGACCAGGGAGTTTCTCCAATCATGGGACTTTACTCTATTTTGCAACAGTTTCTTTCTTCCGTTGTAGAGTTTGTTTATGGCAGGGGACCACCAGATTGGCTTCCTTTTTTTGGAAGATAGAATCTTGGTTCTGTTAGGGATTGCACGATCCATGCACTCATGTAAGTGCTTATAAAGTGCATTTGTGTAGGATTCAGCAGTCATACCTCTATTGTCCATCAGTATGAGTGTCATGAAGTTTGCCACTTCTGTCTTAAGAAGCGTGAAGTTGGCTTTGGAGAAATTTTTTACTGTGGTTTCCTCAATGGGGGGAGGGGGAGGGATGTGGATGTCTAGGTGATTAGCTTGTGGTCGGATCTGACCTCTGGTGTGGAGCACCGGTTGCCCATGTTGGTAATAACCAGGTCTAGGATATTGCTGCCCCTGGTGGGGGTGTGGATAAGTTGATCCATGGCATTGGAATTTCTGAATTCCAGAAAACGTTGAGCACAAGAGTTGATACATATGAAGTTTTCCCAGTTAATGGTAGGGTACTTGAAACTGCCCATTATTAGGGTGTTAGGCTGTACCCTAATATTTTCCAGTGTATTAAGAAATGAGGAGTGAGAACCCTAGGGCATGGTGAGGGATCTGTAGCAAGCTACAATTTGGATTGCGGTCTTGCCCAGAATTAGTTGCACTTGGATAATCTCAGATGCATTATGCTGAGCAACTAGCCTGGAGGTGTAGATATCCTTAATGAATATGGACACGCCTCCACCTTTAGTGTTTCAGTTAAGGTTAGGTGGCCGAAAGGTGTGGTATGAATTATAGCCTGGTAATGCAGGGGTACTCTCTAGAGCCTTAAACCAAGTCTCTGTCACTGCACAGATGTCGATGTTCTCCATTTGAAGGAGTGCCTCGAGAGAGTGCATTTTGAGGTTTAGACTTCTAGCATTGAGTAGCAATACCCTCAGATTCTTCTTGCCTGTACCTGTTAGGGTGATGAATTTGTCATTTGAACCTTGCCTAAAAAGGCACTATACGGGTGGCTAGAGCCTTAGCCAGTATTCGGAATCCCAGGAGCGACAGGTGCAGGCCATCTCTGACAAAGCATTGTGGCTTGTCGATCATGCCATCCCAGGCAGACAGATATAGGATCCCCTTAGAAGGACACCAGAAGCTTAGCCTCTGTCCTACTTCTGTTGTATAGCCTGTAATGCAGGGGTTCACCAGACTGGTGTCCTTGTGTAGGAGATGAAAGTCCTGGTTTACCATTGATGGCATGACCCATCCATCTTTGTAGGTGCTTATATAGTGCATTTGTAATTCCGTCTGTATCTTGAGCAGTGTCATCTTTGAGCATGGGGGCTGTGAACCCTCCCACCTCTGTCATTAGTACTGTGAATTTATCTGTAGGAAAGGTATTCACTGTGTGTTCCTTGGGTGGGGTAGATGGTTGGGAGTGGAAATCATCAGTGAATAGTTAATGGTCAGATCTAAACAGTGACCGGTTTACCTCTGCTGTAGTGCACCTGTTGCACATGTCAGTGATTACCACTTCTAGTATGTTTTCACCTCTCGTTAGTCCATCTACCAACTGATACAGGCCATATGAGGTGATGGGCCTGTAAATGAATACTCAAGTAGGTTATCCAGGCATTTTTCCCATCTGTGCTTGTGTCCCATCATTCCTGTAGATAACTTACTGGTAAGCAATACAAAGCCTGAAACCTATACATGTCCACTAGCTTCCAAGATAGGCTTTTGGAGTGATTATATATCAGTAGTCTGTATGCTATTGCTGTACTTAACTGTTATCTGACTACATGGTGATTTTACACTGTATATTGTGATCAGAAAACTCTGCATTATCACATATGATGTTGGAGATGGCCTACACTGTAGAGGTTCACAGATAGGTAGTAGGCTATCTGCCCAAGGGCATTTAGAAGCATGCTACAGTGTGATGGCTTTACCTGCACCATTGATGAAGTAACTGAGCCTCTGTCAAGCATAGCCAATGAAGTGATTCCAGGCAGAGTTTCTGGAAGCTGTTGAAGACGGGGGTGCTGTAGGGTGATAGGGGCACATAGTGATCTCAAAAGGGCATGTTAACATGACAACCCAACAGCATTCAATTTCCCCAACAGGTCTTGCAGCTATAACACTTGAGTGGCTCCCTCACATCCTGGCTGTATGTTTCTGGGACACATGATCCCAGGGGTGTATATACTGTTGGCCAGTCACACATCAAGGTTTCCCCTGAAGTGTGTCAGTGAGGGTCTATGCCAAATGTAGTTAGGATGTTAATGTATAGTCTCTCAATTCATGTGTTATGTCGGTATTTCGAGAAGCTCACTGGGTGTGGGTGGCTCCGCCTGTTGTGTAGCCAAGCTTACACATAGGATTCATGGACATAGGAAATAGGCAAAAGGAATGTTAATCTCAATAGTGTAATGGCTACAGCATTTGCATAATATCTGTGCAGTCCTGGTTCAAATCCCAATAAAGTCAGAGATGATTTACATGTTACATAGTATACCTTAACCACAGCTTGCATATATAGGTAGTATTCCACAGAATAATAAACATTTGGAACACACAACCGCTGAAATGTATGTTAATCACCCTTGCACTACCACTGCCTGCTCTGAGAGGTAAAATGACTGCTTCCAGGATTAGAACATGCAGCCATGTACTTAATCTTCACAATAACTATACCAACAGCAGTTGTGTATTCTGACAGGTTAAAACACAAAAGGGAGGAATGTGTGGAAATCGGACAAACCGCCATGTATGCAATGAAAGGTGTATGCTCTATATATATATATATATATATATATATATATATATATATATATATATACATAAATCAACATATATATAGAGAGAGAGAAAGGGAGAGAGAGGGTTATATGTCGATATATAGGGATATACATATATATGTAGATATATAGATAGGTTAACAACATCTACACAACCATGGAGGTACATATAAATGGGATACCTACCAAATACCTAATGCTTGACATACCGACACGTGTAATCACGAGGCTTAAAGACCAAAAGACCACAGTACCGAAACACCAGAAGTGCAAGTTTTAAAATCCCGATGTTAAGGGACATTTAGTTAGTGCTTCTGGTGTTGCGGTTCAGGTAGATTACTGTGTGTAAGTGTGTTTATGAGGGGCTGTAGTGTGTGTAATTTTGTGTTCTGAGTGTGGTGTGTGTTCCTGGGGGACAGTAATGTGTGGGTGTGGGTTTGCTTTGTGCATCTGTTTGTGTGATCTCGGCAGTAGAATATTAAAGTAGGGGGGTGTGGGGGCACAGCCACCCACATGGGCATGTAGGGGGGCTTGGCCAACTGCTCATACGTAGTGTAGGATGGTTTGTTTGGATGTGGTGGGTAGCAGTGTGTTTGTGTGTGCGTGTGTGTGTTCCGTGTTTGTGTTACTTTTGCGAGTTTGACTGTCTCGACTTTGAGTGTTTGGTAATGTGAGGTATGGGAGTCTGGGCCCGGTACTGTAGGCATCGGAATTGTGTGCGTTCGGGATTCCATAGATATCCCATATACAGCGGTTGAAGTGTTCATATATGAGTATAACATGGACCATAGCAATCACACATTCTGCCATGACCAAACTTTATGAACAAAGGATATGGAGAGTATATGACTATATACTATTACAAATATGTGCTATGGACATGAGCCAAAGATAAGGTTATCACCTGTCCCACTTTGTGAGGGAAAGTCCCTCTTTGGGCAGTTGTGTCCTGACCAAAACTATTAAAATGGCAAATGTCCTGAGATTGTAGGACATAATTATATCCCATATGTAATGTAATAGTTGCATAAAATCGTTATTTCTGTATCTAAAATACCTACATGTTAAAAGAAACAGGATAAGCAACTAAACTGCAACAAGAATAAGCTTATATTTAGGCAAAAAAGGAAAGTTCTATCGTTTGTACTGACTGTGAGTTTGTGTCAGCCTGTAAAATCTGATGTGTGTCCCGAAAATGTCCCACTATAGCCATTTGAAAAGGTGGCAACCCTAGTCAAAGAGGGTCAGTCACCAACACAACTCCAATGACTGCAAATACCTACAACAGAAATACACATACAGCTTTCATGTAGCAACACTTTATTACATTCCGATGTATTGACGAAAGGATTCAAGGACTAACATCACCTGCATGCTATACAGGAACCAATTAACAGTGCCTTAATGAATCAGCCTGCAATTACCATAGTATTAGTCCACTAAAGTATAGGTGTTCAAATAGGGAAGGAACCCTCACACACATATCGATTATGTATAAAGGCAGTTCCTACACACCTGCATCTGCTATGTATACCCACCAACATCTCCCCCACACCCAAACCAATTGCAATACAAACTGTAATAAAATCACAAATCATTCACTCACTGTAAGACATCTGCAGAAGCCTTAACACACCTTGTCAGAGACACACTAACATGGCCCTATAAGAAATAGTTGCTGTTATACAATGGAACAGCTGCTGATGTTACAGGGTTTGTTTGCACTAATCCCATTTCAGAGGGTTGTGTGTACACCATTAAGTGTTACCAATTACTGATTAACAGCACAGTATGATACACATGTACACCAAACCAAAGTTGTCGGGTGAGCACACTGTAAACCACCTAACATTTCATGCATAGCCATACACTTGAGCTGCCCAAACATCCTTGCCAGACTGAAACATCTGCAGAAGTATCAGGTACAAACAAACCCTGCATAAGTAGCAATGTTCTGAAATATAACAGCTGTACTCACATGTAGAACAACATCTTCTAGCCATTACACATAATCCACGGGAGTTATGAAGCTGATATATCTCTGTCTGTCTCCATGTAGCTGTTGCAATACATCACAAACAACACATCCAGGCCATCTTCCTTGAAAGTAAGGCAAAGGGACAATGCCCAAGTGGAGCACTCAATTATACACCATTGTTGCCATGGTAGTGGCTAATGGAGTAGCTGCACAGCTGATGTGCATGTAATTAACTACTTTGTAACACAATTGGTGGTCAGGATAGCACATGTTACTGATATTTAACTATAAAAGGATGGCTTGTCACACATTCAAACCATCTGTATATACCAGCAGAACATTACAAAGAAGTTTGAAACAAAAACTGAAAAGGATTGAAATAACAGTCAACAACACCTTTGGTTACTAATAAGGTATGTAGAACACTCAGTATGTCTGTGTACGTAGTACTTGTTCTGCAATAATTAAAGTGTACGCAATGCATATAGTGGAAACAGTTATCTTGTAGTGATGTATTGTTGAGCATAGTAACGCTTGTAGTATTTATGTGTGTACTGCTGTAGGTCACAAGGCAAACACTGCATACACTACAAGAGATGCTATATAAGGGCTTTGAACCCAACAATCCTCTCCAGCCACTGTCAGTGGCAGGGTTGGTCCAACAAATACGTGCTATAACAGGGGATAATATATGTTGATATGTTGTAACAGTAGGCATATGTATGGGTGTATTACTGAGAATAACATGTCAAAGGTGGGCCTACTGTGTAATTATGATTTGCATTGTGGGATATTGTGCCAATAACTGTGTAATGTACCGTATTGTAGGCAGTTATGTATTACATTTTACATAGCATTACTGGTATGTTAGGCAAACATTAATTATGACTATTGGCATTTACAATGCACAATAACAGGATACATATGACTTGTAGTCACCCGACAGTTTATCAGCATGATAGCAAAGTAAAATGGAAGAGCTAGTTAACTATCCATGTACAAAATACATGTAATAGGTTCAAAGGTAGGTACTAGGCTGTCTGCCCAAGGGTATTTATAAGCCTAGCTAGAGTGTGTTGGCTTCTGTCACCCCCTTAGGTTAGTTCCCTGTGCCTCTGAACAGCAGAACCATTAGTACCCTGTGCCTCTGTCCAGCAGAGCCACTGCAGTGATCCCCGGGGTTCATGTCTGTCTCCCATCCACCTGTCAAGGTTTCCCTTGAAGAGTGCTAGTGAGGGGCCCTGCCTGATGTACCTTGGAATCATGTTCTAAAGCATGGGGAGTCTCCGGGTCAGGAATCTATCCCTCCAGCATGTCTTAGTTATCGTTGTGGTTAGGTGTATATCCCTAGATCATGTGGTTTTCAGAGGCTTTTATTTAGGTGGAGCATATCCAGCATTACTGCGTTGGACATGCACCTTGTATGTCAAGCAGAGATCACCTCTGAGTACGCGTTATGCAATTGAGTACAGCTGGAGTTTCTTTAGTTGGGCAGCATAGGTCATCTGTTTGAGGTTAGTAATCCTCTTGGTGTGGTACTGTTGTGGTCTTTCAAGCTGTTGCAGTTGTCTTGTAAGGTACATCCCAAATGGGGTGTTGTATCCTTTAATGGGTTTAATAAGTCATGAGCAGAGAGGCACAATAGCCTTCTTTGTTCTGGATTCAAACCCATTTGAGATTGGGGGGCCACGTAGAAGGATATTCTAACCACCTTGGCATTATGGTTATCCAAGGAGAGATTGCTATCTACTTGGGTTCCCAGATCCCTTATTACCTTTTCTGTATGTAGGGGACTAGCACCTATGTGGTAGTCTGTGGGTAATTAGTTTTATCCAAAGGGGATGACTATGCACTTTTTGGCATTCAGCTTGAGGCCATGATATTGACACCAGGTATCTGTCTCAGTGCGACCCTTCTGGAGAGTGTCTGTATCAGCTGGGGAACCAATTATGGCCCCTAGTTTGCAGTCATCTGCAAATCTTTTCAGCCGAAGTCCTCCTGTGCTTGCCTGTAACTCAGAAAAGTATATATCAAACATGAGGGGTTGTAGGACTTAGCCCTGGGGGACACCACTTGTAACTGATTTACAGTCGGACCTAGGGTATGCAGCTCCCACTGTGTGGGTTCTGTCCATGAGCCACTTTGCAAACCATCTTGTGATGTAGGGGTTAATGTTCAGGTGGATGGGTATGTCGATAATATCAGAATGGGGAATGGTGTTGAAAGCCTTTGAGAGATCAAGGTAGGCTGTGTGGACCTCCTTACCCTCATCTAATGCCTTGGTAACTGTCTCAAAGAAGTCCACCAGGTTTAGTAGGCATGGTATGGAGGTACCCAATGTCTCTGTGAATGAGATCCATGATGATGTGCTCCATAGCCTTGCAGACCAGGCTAGTCAGGCTTATAGGGCAATAGGTCAAATGGTCCATTGTGATGCCACATTTGTGGAGTGGGATAACTGTTGCTGTGCACCATTCAGGGGGCAAAAAGCCTGATGCAAGGCTATTACTGAACATGGTGCGTAAATGGGAAGCCAGTTCATTCTGAAGTTCATGTAAAACGCAGCCTGGCATGTTGTCTGGTCCCATGGATGCTGTGATATTGGCTTTAGAGTGCAACTTTTACCTGCATAGTTGTGATTACAGGGACTCTGCATTCTTCCTGTATAGATATGGGCCCTCTAGGGGGTGAGAGGGGGGAAAGGTAGCATTGAACCTATCTGCCAGGATGTTGGCAATATCAGTTGGTTCTGTAATGCTCGTGCCTTTGTGCTGCAACTCAGAGCAGATCTGGGTGTTGCCAATGAGATATTTGACATAGCTATAGAATGCTTTGTGGTTGTCCTTGGAATTAGTGGCGGTTTTGTTGTCATAGCTAGTTTTGGAGGATCTTATAAGGGATCTCAGTTTCTTACTGAAATTGACCAGGGAGCTCCTCCACTCATGAAATTGTACTTTCTTTTGCAAAAGTTTCTTCCTTTTGTTGTACAGCTTGTTTATGGCAGGGGACCAACAGATTGGCTTCCTTATTTTGGAGGATAGCGTCTTGGTTCTGTTTGGGATAGCATGATCCATGCACTTATGTAAGTGCTTATAAAGTGCATTTGTGTAGGATTCAGCAGTTGTAACTGTATTGTCCATCTGCATGGGTGTCATGAAGTTCACCACTTCTGTCTTAAGAAGCATGAATTTGGCTTTGTAGAAATATTATACTGTGTTTTCCTTAATGTGGGGGTGGGGCGAGATGTGGATATCAAGGGTGTTTAGCTTATGGTCGGATCGGACCAATGAGGAGTTGACTTCAGGTGTGGAATACCAGTCATTCATGTTGGTAATGCCTAGGTCTAGGATATTGTTGCCCCTGGTGGGGGTGTGGATAAGTTGATCCAGGGCATTGGAGTTTATGAATTCCAGAAAGTTTTGGGCTAATGAGTTGGTACACGAGTTGTTTTCCAAGTTAATGGTGGGGTAGTTGAAGTCGCCCATTAGTAGGGTGTTTGATTGAACCCTAATAATTTCCAGTACATCAAGAAATGAGGAGTGTGAATCTTGGGGTATGGTGGAGTATCTGTAGTAAGCTACAATTTTGACTGGAGTTTTGCCCAGAGGTAGTTGTACTTGGATAACCTCGGATGCATTGTGCTAAGCAACTAGCCTGGAGGGGTGGATATCCTTAATGAATATGGACACACCTCTGCCTTGGGTGTTTTGGTCCAGGTTACAGGGCCAAAAAGTGTGGTATGAGTTAAAGCCAGGTAGTGCAGGGGAGCTCTCTGGAGCCTTGAACCAGGTCTCAGTCACTGCACAGATATTGATGTTCTCCATTACAAGGAGTGCCTCTAGTGAGTGCATTTTGAGATTTAGACTTCCAGCATTGAGTAACATTGCCCTCAGTTTGTGCTTGCCTGTTCCTGTTGTGGTGGTGAATATGTTATTTGAACCTTTCCTAAAGAAGGCACTATAGGGGCAGCAAGAGCCTTAGCCAGTATCTAGAATCCCAGCAGTGACAGTTGCAGGCCATCTGTGGCAAAGCATCATGGTCTGTCGACCATGTCATCCCAAGCAGACAGATACTGGATCCCCTTAGAATGACATCAGAAGCTTAGCCAATTGTTGAAGTCAATAATTTTGTCCTCATACTGCAGTATCATTCAGGGCAATGGCAGAATGCTACTCAGGGCTAGGGTCATACCTGCCTGGGCTACAAGATCAGAGAGCTCTTCCATGTCTCTTTTCATGTAGTCCAGGGAGGTGCGTCTCATGTCATTCACATCAACATGGACAATGACAGAGTCATATTTGTACTTGTGGAGTGACCTGAGTGCATGGGTTATGTGGTGGATCATGGTACCCGACAGGCAGCTGACAGTAACCTTCTCCTCTTTAGCCTGGTGAGTATGACATCTTTGTGCCTGACTTTAGAGTCACCTATGACTAGTGTGTTGGATACTTTGTTTTGCCTTATTGGCTGTGGTTGAGTGGTACACTGAGTCTGTGGGCTATGTGTCATTGGGGTTGTGTTGGGGGATGGAGGCTGCTTGCGTTTCTGCTTTGGAGGTCTCTGTTGCTTAGACAGCTTATTATTGAGAGCCTCTGCAAATGTTTTTGTGTTACTATGTGTGGATTATGGTGGTGTAGATTTAGTGAGACTATGTGATGAGTGTGGTGTGGTGCAAATATTTACCTTCACCACATGACTGACAAGTTCAGTCTTGGTTGGAGGGAGCTTTACCTCCTGTTTGGCAAGATAAGTGCATCTCTCTCAGGTTGTAGTGTTGGGTGGTAGGTGGAGAGGGTTGTCTGTGTACATGAGGCAATTTATAAATTGCTGCAAGATGCCCAGATTCATCAGATAGACAGGAGGGAACACTGGGAGCTGACCCTTGGACTTTCCTGAATATAAAATTATTTTCCCCTAGATAAGTAAGGAAAGTGAGTATAAGAGCTGTTTTTCTCTAAGAAAGTGAGAAAAGTACGTACAAAAACTGTTTACCTCTAAGTAATGAGGAAGATTGAGTGCTATAGTAATTATAGTTTACATAGTGCTTACAAGTGCTGAGCATGAATAAGCAATCCAGATAGGGTCTTAGATAACATAAACACACTGCCTCCCCCAACAGGTACACAATCATATACCCATGTACACTACAGAGCCCCTGTAACCACAACTATGCAGGTACAAGCTGCACTCAGGCTTCATGGGACCTGTCCACATCCCAGGTTGTGTCATACACATATGGCAAAACAAGTTGCTCTCCACATACACATTATGTAAAACATAGCTTCATGTCAGGCTGTGTACACACTGAATGGTGCACACCAACAGGTATCACATCCCACAAAGGGGGAGACACCACTGATAATGGGAAGTACTGCACTACTACCCTGCTGAGTCTGATCTGAAAGGCCATGAACATTGACCAACGTATTTGATGTCAGCAGTACAGATGTATATGACAGTAAGGTTGATTTCACACTGCATATCATAACCTTGCCAGGTCATAGGACATCATCACCCATACTGTGTTCCACCTACACTCAGTATACTAGATGTACATTCCTATGTCACAGGACTGTTTTGCAATGGGACTGCTGGCAGAACCAACACTACAGAAGGTGTCTGAATAATGCATGCACATCACATCAGTGCCAGCTACAATAAGACAGGGTTAATTCATTGTATTCCCCCTCACTGTAGTCTATACCACACAGACTAACAGAAAGCATTTGCCTATTGACTCAGAGTGTTGTGGACAACATACAGAAGGGGCTTTGTGGGTGAGGTGTGTGACATATGGCCAAAATCTGACAGCTACATATTGCATTGTCACCCCTATGTTAATAACCCTGTACCCATGAACTACCACCTAGGCAGCGGCCAACATAATGGACACTATGTGTAAGGGATGCAGCTGGGCAGTTGTCTTTCCTGTGATAGTTATGTCACCTCACCTGTCAGGTAGTCATAATTGGCAACCCTAATAATGAGAGGGTGCCATCCATGAATTTAGAGATCATTGTCCAGCCATACTCAACACTCAAGTGACCCATATCAGATCACATATTTCCTTTAAGGGCTACTGGCCATGTTTACACCAGCCTTCCCAATCCCCATCTCCACTATGTAGCATGATGCCTACCCTGAATAAAGCCATGTCCAACCCAGTGATGTTGGACATGCTACATGTACACATCCTGATTTCAAACATATACTTCATGAACATCCACCTTCCTAGTACAAGGATCACCACATGCTGAACAGATCCTTTTCCCATACACTTTACATACTCCTGCCATACTATGCATTCCTGTCCAGCAAAGCTGCACATTGCCCCCCCCTCAGATGTGGTGTGATGACCGCATGGTAAATGTATCATTAACCCCGTGGATCAGTTATGTGGCACTGCTTCACCTGGCCCCAGAAACCCACCTGTCAGCTACAGCTAGGTAACCTTTCATCCAAAATTCATACATGGCCCTGGGTATATAGCCTACTAGTTGACTTTGACTGCACATGCTACAGTTGATATCCATCCCTGCAAATACCATCTGGCTAGCCAGTGTCCCATGTGTATCACATGTGCAACACAGGTGATACATGGCAAGATGTTGAACTGCTGTACAGTGCCATGTAGATGTATATGGCAAAACACATACATGTAAAACCTTCCATGAGCAAGTCTGCAGGGTCACAGGTCATGTCTGTTAAGGCAGTGTAAGTCTTTATATGTGACATATACACAGCATCAAGGTTGACTGCATTAATGTGGACACATCTAGCCATGTGCTGATAGGTAAGAACACCAGTACAGGCAAACAGACATGCCCACATCAAGACAACATCCACATGGAGTATGAGCAATGTAATCAAGTGACACACACACATATATGGTGATCATATCCAATCACCATTGAGTGTCAAATGTGTGTGACACAAACATTTCAGTGGTTTCAGTGTCATGTAGATTTGCAAAGACAACAATTTAATTGTAATAAATGTGATACACATGTATGTTCAGCTGTATCTCTGTACATCTCTGTGAGTTACTGTGACCTGTCTCCATCATTATGTCTTCCAGGTATGCTGCGTGCAAGGCTTCCACCTTATACCCGCTTGGAGGATGAGGCCCTCCTCACATACCAATACGACAATCATGATGTCCTGTTCAGCCATGTGCCACAGGATGCACAGCAGCGGGATGCCCTGTGGTAGGAACTTCGCAGGAGGTTTAATGATGTGGGTGGCCACAACTGCACATGCCAGTAGGTGTGCAGACACTGTACAGACCTCATTAGATGGCAAAAAAGCATGTGAATGCAGTTGCCAGGGAACAAGGTGCAACAGGCTGTGGGCCACCAACCCAGCCCCCACTCACATGTACCGAGGAGCTACTGGTCAACCTGGGGACACCTGCAGAACAACATCCACAAGCCTTAGCTGATATCGTGGAGGTGGGTGTCTCTCTCAACCACCAAGCCTAGAGTTGTCTGGTAAGTCACTACTGCACCTATAACAACTGTATTCCATATAGTTACATGTGTCACTGTACAATATGTAATGTAACATCATATGCAAGGCATGTATGCACACATGCCGCATACTATAATATGCTACTCTGTGTATGCACACATGAGCATACTCCATAGTATAGTCTATTGTACTGGCGTATGTGTTAACATGCACATTGCACCCTGTAGCTATCATACAGGCATGGATAATGATCATACTGCTGTGTTACACCTATTTAGGTATGTCTGGTGTTCTGCTGAGACAGCAGCCCTTTGCAGGTGAGACTGTTATTATTTATCAGGCATGTTAATGCACAGATCTCTCTGCCATGTGGCCATTTACCAAATGTACACATAATGTATGGTCCTGTCACAATATACAGGTCGAATCTGCAATGCATCACAATGGCTACCCATGTGCAATACTTGCAAACTATGTAAAACACTGACATGAAACCTCGCAAACAGTCATTGCCAGATGTGTGGACAGCTGTGCATACAATGGTGGAGGCGCTGTTCACTGTAGGGACATGTTCTACAGATCAGAACTACACATGTGGGGAATACAACAGTACTACACAGTGAGCTGGAGTATGGCCAGCCCACAGGATTCACTGGTGTGGATCATATCCCTCCTATGAATGTCACACAATGTGATGTGTTATCTGGCATGTGCATGACATCTAGTGGGCTGGCTGCAACAATGCCTAGCTATCCTGAAAAACATATCCCACATACCAAACATACCACCCTTTGTCTGCATAACCCTGTTGTCAGTGGAGCATGTGACATCTATGGGTGTATGTCATATGGGACAACACAGACATGTAAAATAGATGCCCGTCACAACCATTTGGCCAACACATGTACACACATGGCCATGGAGGATGGCCAGAGACATGAAGCAACACACACAGTAGACGTAATGTGCTTATGTGGACACCCTGTCGTACATTGACTCCACATGGTCCAACTATGGCATTTGTGTAATGGTTATATTGCAGATGTGGAACACTAGACATCTTACAGGCCTGTGCACATCTTGTGTAGGCATTACATCAATCCACCACATAAGATATGTTGAACATCTTGAGTGTGTCATGACATGACAACAGTCACCTGTACAGTATCCACATACATACACAAGCAACCACATCAGTGGACAGATACAGTACATTACCCTTGCTGGTATCAGACATCAATGTCATCCTTTCTCCTCACGTGTGTGTGTGTGTGTGTGTGTGTGTGTGTGTGTGTGTGTGTGTGTGTGTGTGTGTGGTACACAGATGTCATGTGGGACATGGTGTACCGATGAGTTTTTGCCATGTCTGGCCATAGTTGTCAGGCAGCAGCAATATGGTTTCCGAGGTGCAGGGGTGTCATCCGTATACCCTTCAGTGACCTGTGTCACACATTCCACATCATGGCTTAATGTGTATACACCTCAGTGACGTGGGTCACATTCTACAGTATATATGTATTGTATCTGAACACAGTCATGGCTATGAACTGTGTCAGTAACTCACACTGTATAGCAATAGAGACGCCTCATGATTCCCTGCAATGGCCATGCACATCAGCTAAATGTGCACTATATCTGTAGAGTGGACAGACAACACTGCATTGGGACATCATTACCCCAATGTATATTTGACAGGACACCATTGTGTAAACATGTATGCATGTCATTGCACACATCAGCAGACTACATGTCATACTACATGTGATTGTCAAGGTCATATGCCACACATCAGGCAGGTCTACTGTTAACCTGTGCTGGTCTACATGATGTAACACAGGGATGCATGCTAACTACTACTATGATTGTGTAATATGCATGCCTTCTGCTATGACACATGCATGCTGTTGTGTGCAACCCAGGGATGTATGATAACTAGCACTATTATTGTCTGAGCTGCATGCCATCTGCCATATCACATGCATGCTGCATGCCTTCTGTCATATCACATTCATGCTGGGTGCCATAGCATGTGTCTGCGTGTGTCTGTGTGTGTGTCTATTGTATAGATTGTAATGTACAGTTCTTGTCTGCCCCTCACGGGTGATATAGGTGCGTTCCTCTCCTGTGGTCCATCTGATGTTAGTGTCCCCACAGACTCTAGCAGTGATGATGAATGTATGATTGAGGCACAGGCAGGGTTATCAGGGGCTGAATCTGTGCCATTGGTTGCCATTCCACCTATATCCCCCTCATCCCCGCACACAGTTCTCATGCGTACACATACCCTATCACCAGTGGCCTTAGAGGAAGGACAGTTGGTATGTGGTAGCTTGGAACAGGAAAGTGTGGGGACTATGGAAAGTATGCCTGCACACCATGGTGTCAGCCAACTGACTGGTGATGCCCCACATAGGCATGTAGCCAGTGCTGCTTGTAGGAGGACCTCTGGCCAACATGCCTCTGCAAGACAGACCGCAGCAGCTGGTGTCACCAGATGCATGTTTCAGGCTGTAATGGAGGAACAGGCACGTGCTGAATGGCACAACAGAGAAGATCAGAGGCTTCAGAGGGCTGCTGTCTGTTCTTTAAACAACAACATCCAGGCAATGGTAAATGCTCAACAGTAGATTGCTGAAGCTTTGGATAGATGATTGGGTGACATGGTTGGAGTCCTTGACCGTGGCATGACAATTCACGAGCATGAGCTGTCTGTGTTGGAACATCTGGTAGGAAGGAGGCATCAGGCACATGGACGTAGGCCTGCTGCATCACCTGTTTCAGGTCTACGTGAACGAGCTACCTCACATGCCCGCTCCCATAGTGGTGATAGCAGCAGGAGTGCAGCTGATTCTGTGCTGTCCACACCACGACACAACAGGCCACATGCACTTGGCCCTGGATGGTCCTAACAGGTTCACAGTTCCAGTGGACATTTATCATCAGACAGTACCCAATCTGCACCTCTGTCTGGTAGTGTCCATGCAACCCCTGGCAGGCACAGGTCACGTGGCCGGACCGTGAACTGTAAACTCTGGCCTGTACAGTCTGAAGCTGTCAATAATACCCCTGTGTAGGCCAGACACATGCCAGAACTGTGTGCATACATACACGCACACACCGGAAACATATGTAGGGTACCGCAACACACACATGCATAACATTCACACACGCCCAATTATATCAAAGGCCCTAACCCACATACATGATGTAATGCAATGGTGCAGCCTAGGCCTCTGGCAAACATTATCACCCTGTGCATATGATGATGCCTGTGTCGCATCCCTGTCATCCACACCATCGGTGCAGGGACACGCTCATATGGTCTGATACACAGGGTGAACAGACTAGGAAAATAAGTGTAGATTACAAATGTTGTGTACTGTTGACAGGCAGCAGACATACCATGTAGTGCAGGTTTACAATGCATTTAGTACTGTTAACAGTATGTGTCTTGTGTAACAACAGTAACTGCATGTTGGTCATGATGTCCTGCTTTCCTCCTTCAGGTCTAATTGCATGTGCCATTGGATGTCAATGTTTGCAGTTAGTGTCCCATATGTAAATGTGGACTACTCACAGGTATGTATGAAAATACCAACATGCACCTTGTAGCTTCCTCATCTCAGCTAGAATGTCCGATGTTCAAAACACATCTACTGATCCAAGAACATGATAGCTGTGTATTAAGCTACTGTGGCTACAGACGTGACATCCATAGTGGGTGACATCACAGGTACAGTTACATGGAGTGGTGATGTAAGACAGTGGTCTAGCTGATGACAAGGGTAGAGGCCAATGGGAAGTGTGATGCTGCATTGGGAAGCAGTAATACATATTACCATGACAGGATGCGAACACACAACTGCACCCACACACTCAGGTATTCACACACATGTATTCAGAGACACAGTAACACACCCACACGCTCACAGATCATGGATTCACTGACACAGTAACACACACTCACGCACACCATTGCTAGTGTTGAGGTGAGGACCCCTGCCTATGTGAAAATCATCATTACAGTACTGTGCACCCACATGACACACCACAGAGATTACACATGTACAGGTAGTCAGTATGGCCTAAGATCGGGGACATCAATATGGATAGTAGATTGCATTGCCTGGATAGGGGAGGGGTCTTATCAGTTCACTATGGTAACATACATCCTCACTCCAGGGACCAGACAGCCATACATACATACACACGCACACACAAACACACACACCCACACACACACACACACACACACACACACACACACACACACACACACACACTGTGGCATTCACTATTGAATACACCTATGTCATGCATATACAGATACCTCACATGTGTGAGATACACTCCCCTGCCTATGTCCTGCTTTCTACATTGCAGTCTGTACAGATGTCTACAACAGTGTACAGAACAGTGAGCAACAATTGACATGTATTCCCCACCATACGTGACATATATGAACACACACGTAACCACACATGCCAGTACTGTGAATCAAACACCTGCCTATCTCATGATATGTATGACAGACTTACAGCAGTACTGCACATGTTACAAAGTGTACTGATGCTTCCTTTGGCAACTGTGATGATATATGCACACGGGAGGTCTTAACTGTTACAGGTATCAAGTGATTTACCTTTGGTGTCACCCTGACCACTGTCTATGTTGTGCGTGTTGCCCTTCAATTAACAAAACCATAGCTTAATGGTTATACATGTTATTGTAGGACCGCTTGTGACAGCCCTGTGAGCTGTTCTCAGCAAACATTCATCTGCAAAGATGCCCCACCACTTAGTTGTGTCCACACATCTGTCCATACCTGAGGTATATCTTTCTGTAATTTCAGCATATCACCATATGCAGTTGGCAATGTTGAGGCTGCATTGCAACTGCTTGATGTACTAAGACACACATCACCTCCATACATCAGCAACTGCACACGCATGGTATCTGAATGCACACTACTACATATACATGTGTGTAGGTCCTACAGTCCTGTCATTTGGGCATGTTTGTAGGCATTGCAATTGGTGGACATGTGTCATGACATACATGACATATGGACTGTTGTATGATATGATAGGTGTAATGGGTGACCAGTACAGAGGGACTGTTACCTCTGTCGACATTGATATCACACCTTACGTACTGTTAGCATTCAGCAGCCATGGACCTACATTCCATGGGCATGTGTGTAATGGCTGTAGCCACCTGTTTGCACAAAGGACAACAACAGCTATGCTATTTACATATATGTTGTATGTGTGTGGCATGTACATATCCAGGCAGGTACATGTATGTCATATCCAAACATGAGGGTGTTTACTGGTGTACAGCAACAGTCATCTGTTAATGCTGTAAATAACCGAGGGCCCCTGGTATGTGTACAGCTGACCTGGTTACAGACAGTGTTATCATTGCATTGCATAACACATGATGCAACTGTGTCAGTACATGGGTACTCTGCACAGTTGATGTAGAGCTTGGTACAGTCCACTGGTCAAGGGTCACATGCTGGTGTACTATTATATGTCGTACCACATGTATGGATGTGTGTTGGTGATCTGAGGGCATGGTGGTGTCTGAGGGTTACAGCCTAGAATGCAGCTTTTGACACTGTGTCCTACCCCTTACTCATCTTTGATACTTGTTGTGGGAGTACTGGTCAGTACATGTGAGTGGCCTTTATGTATGTGGGGACACCACCACCTGGAGCGGTCCGTACCTTTGTTATGGCCCACATGATGGTTCTGCGGTATATGGTGGTAGTGCTATTGTGCACTACACAGCCTTCAGCCAGGTGTTCACACTGCACAGATGTCAGTATTCCCCATTGTTGGATCTACAGTGAGCAGATGCTACACATCTAGCACTGGTTAGCATAAGCATACAATGCAGTTGTTCTCTAGGTGTCAGGGTGTTATCCTGTATTTAGGACATTTGCCTTGGAATCGCAATATATGGGTGAATGCAACTTAGGTATTATCCCCACTCCCTTGAATCATGGATGCATGTGATATGTGACAAAGGCCTGACTACTTTCAGTCATGTCATCCCAGAATGACAAACACTGGACAACCTCATAATTACAGCAGGACACTGGCTCATTGTGTTGGTCAAGCAGTTGCCACTCCTAGCAAGACATCACTGTGAGTGGTAGTATTGTGCTTGGTATAGAATGATACACCTAAGGTGACGGACAGCAGCAGTCAGTGTGTATAAGACTGGTGTCAGATATATGTACTGCAGCGTTCCTGCTAACAATGACAACTACTAACACTGGAGTCCATTACAATGTGTTCTTTACATCTAACTGTAATAGCCCTGTGCTTCTAAGTGTATGAGCATGCCCAGTATAACCTTGTGTAGATGGACACATAGTGCATTCCAAGCAGCCCTGTGCTACTAAGTGTGTGAGCATGCCCAGTGACACCTTGTGTCAGTTATGTGCCTCTATGTGTATGGGCATGGCCATTGTTACCCTGTATAGTGATAGTAGTCATCCATTCCACAGATGGGCATACTCCAGGTCAGGATGGGTTCCTACTTTAAATACACAGGTTCACAGGTATGTACATTTTAACTGCCAGCATCCCTGTTGATGTTCACATTCCTAGAAGGTCATAATGACAGCCTTGAAATGTGTAGTTTGTGTGGCGTGACTCATAACTATGTAGTATTGGAATAGGGATCTGTATATAGGCAGGTGTTCTGTTCCCACCACTGGCGTGTGTATGTGTCTCCGTCTGCCTGAGGACAGAATAATGCTTTTAGACTGCTCACACTACATACAATTCCTATACCCACCTTTGGCAAGGCTGATGATGTCACCCACCTAAAAATACACCTCTGGGAGTGCTGTGACCCAGTAATCTCGGTAGCGCATTCTGTAACTGCATAATGCTGTAGTGTGATGAAGTAGTTAGGTCGGTGTTCTAATCCCAGACTTGCCAAGTATGTGTGTGTGTGTGTGTGTGTGTGTGTGTGTGTGTGTGTGTGTGTGTGTGTGTGTGTTTGTCTCCATCTGCCTGAGGACTGAATAATGCTTTTAGACTGCTCACACTCCATACAATTCCTATACCCACCTTTGGCAAGGATGATGATGTCACCCACTTAGAAATACACCTCTGGGAGTGCTGTGACCCAATAATCTCAGTAGCGCATGCTGTAGCTGCGTAATGCTATAGTGTGATAAAGTAGTTAGGTCGGTGTTCTAATCCTAGACTTGCCACCTGTGTGTGCATGTGTGTGGGTGTCTGCTTGCATGAGACAAGTGCAGTGCTTTGTAGAGTATGCACTGTCTGTACAAATCACATGACCTCCTTTGTCAATCCTGCTGTTGTCACCCACCTAGGAATACACCTGTAGGGGTGCTGTAACCCAGTATTCGTCATAGTGTGTGCTTTAAAAGTGTATTGCTGCAGTGTGATACAGTAGGTAGGGGTTCGTATACAGGACATAGCAAGTGTGTGTGTTTGGCTGTCACAGCCTGTGTAGAGGTGGCTGTGAGCGTCTAACCACTGGACATGTTGGGGAGCAGATTTTGTAGTTTTCCTATATGGTGTCCATCTTATGACGCATTGGCCACCTCATGAGGAGTACAGCTATCAGTCAGCCATGGGACTGTGTTGGCAAGCCATACCCCTACCTCTACCAAAAGGCCAGGTGAACAAAGTATGTAACCCTACTAGTGCCCGGTATATGTCCTGCACCCATGTGCCATACACAAACACACTTGCCTAGGATATCCCGCTATGTTGCTAGTACCATGCATATTGATGACAGATAGTAGGCATGGTGTGAATGCAGTGGGCTTCAGAGTTCATGGCACCCTGTACAGTGGTACAATAGGCACATATTTGCTGACATTGTGCTTTCACTATGTTCCCCACTGGATGCCTGCAACATATGTGTTGCCATCAAATGTGATCCACAGAGGCCATACAATGCCATACATATGTGCCCTGTATGGACCAATGCCACTGACACCAGGGAATACCTGTATCATACCATCAATGCAGGTGCAGGGTCGACCTGCTCACTATAAGCAGGATTTGCCACACTAGGCCAGTAATGGCATATTGGGGGATAACAGTCTGTGTACACAACATGTGCCTGCCAAACCAAGTACACTAGTACATGTCAATGTACGGTATTGTGGGACATGCACATCCCAGGCAATGTCCATGTGATGGACTATCAAACACAGACATGGCATTCATTGCAAAGCTCTGGCCATACACATTGGTAACCAGGATGTCAGGGCAGATCATGCAATACCCATCTGTGTGGGACATTGCAGATGCTACACCCCTGTACTGCACTGCACACCATTGTTGGGTGATGTGATGCCAAGGATTACCCCTCACCCAGCCTTGTACAGCCATCTTGCACAGCCAACCACTACACACCCATGAAGCAATGCATACATGCATGTCAGTACTGGCACCTTGTGTCTGCATGTGGGTTATGATGCTCCCAACCACAGTCACTCCCAGTATAACCCTCATTAGCATGCCAACAGATGTCAAGCACTTTCACATGCCCTAGCCCATAGAACCTCTAGATATCCCCTGTGGTGCATGTAGTCCTGTGCATTACTGCATTGTGACAAACTAAGTAGTTAGGTTGTGTATTTGTGCCCCTGGCAAAGAGTGTCAATGTGAGTCCATTAGAGAGTGTGGTTGTGGTGACAATGGCATCCATTCACATGGACAGCCATGTGTGCCCCACCTAATGTATGTCTACTATATCTCTGTTGCAGATGTCTCTCACCTACACACATATATGTTCTTACAGCACAGCAACATGTCGGCTTTGTGGCACATGTATCAACTTCATGCACATGCAATAGTAATGACTAGTCAGGGGTTTGACCCCTGTACTGTTAGGCATGTGGCAGACGATGCTTAGGGTTAAGTCTCCAAGCCCTCCTCTGGTGTACTTTGCCTGTTCCACCAACACACTCTCTGGGGGATGTGGAGGTGTACACCTCCTCAGCAGCAGAATGTGTACTGTAAGTGATAGACATGATCAATTGATGGCCTTTGCACCTATTGCAGTCCTTCTCTAGCTGATTGCATGCGGAACAGCTGTGATGGTGTTCCCATAGCCATTCGCATGATAAACACAGTACACTATCAAGGAAAAACATGTTGCTATTTGGCCATGTGAGTCGCTGTGAGTGGTACCTGGATGTGGTGTTCTGAAATGGCATCACAGATGATATCTTGATGTACCTCAAACATCATACACAGTGGGAAATAGCCTAAAGACAGGAGAGTGATGTGCCACACATGACTACAGCATGTAAGTGTAGCTATACTACATTGAGACTACTGCCTGTTTAACATGTTGTGTGTGGTAATGGCTATTCTGCATGTTTTAATACAGACATGACAGTACTCTGTTCGTGAGAGACCCCCATCTGTAGTGCATCTGTGAACTGGTCAGTGTGTGGAACCATTTGTTTCCTGTGTTACACACTGAACACACATCTGTGCACAGCAGGAGCATAGTGTGAGGATTGCAGACAGTACATGATAATAGGGATGTGTTACTGCCATCGCATCCCTGACTGGACATAAGTCACATGAAACACTGGTATGACAGACACTGTCTGAGGTTCCCAGTAACAAGCCAATAATGGGCAACTGTTCATAGCTGAGGTCACACGTTTACTACACATTGCACAGATGCCATGCAGTATATATGCATGTGTTGTGCTCCCTCTGCAAATGTATACCATCTGTTGTGTTGGGTTGATGGTGATATCTATGCATACTGTTGTAGGTAATCCTGTATGCTGTTGTTTATCACTAAGCCATATGTGGGTTTAAACTGCAACACCACAGGCTGTATGGGTTGGGACTTCCCAGGAGATCCTCCTGTCCCACTTCAGCTGACCATGGCACCGGTCACCAACACATCTTGGGCCCAGCCTTGGACATCAACCTCTGTTGGCTCTGCATCACCTTCTGGAGGTACCACCACTGAGGATGGGGCATGTCCCCCCTGGGAGCAGGACTAGACAGGTACATGCCTGCTGTCGTGCGGTCCAGGACATGTTGCGTTGGGGGCTCACTAAGGGGTTCTGAAGCCAGATACACAAGCTCAAGGGTGGAGTGTCACATTTACTGGGTGATGCTGCCCCTCCTGGACAGCCCCCAGCACTGCCTCCTTTGCAGCTGTTTACATGCAGTGGCGGCTGCCCATGGCTGGGGACCTCCGTCCCACTGTTCCCATGGGCTTGTGAATGCTGAACACCTATCCCTGTCCGAGGTGTATCCCCCCACATGTGTCATATACCGACCCTGTATGCTGTCTTGTCTGTGATCCTACACTACCTATCCTCCACGGCCATACCTACTCTCCTTCCCCCACATCTGACCCTCACCCTACAGAAACATATGGCCAATCGGCTCCTAGGACAACATCTGCCATATACATAGCTGTCCATTTTGCACACATGCCCACTGGATACATGTAACCCTTTTAATATGCACCACAACATACTCCTGTTATCCTCACCCCTGTCCCTCAGGCACATGATCCTGGTATGCATATCACTCTTAAATGGTCCAGGTACACATGATGAGGACAACCCCATTGTACACACAACACTACCGGTCCCTCTATGGCTACCCCATTTACCTTTATCATGATGATGATGTTGCACACAGCACCTTGCAAGAGTACTGTTCACATATAATGATTGGACAAGTACTGTTGTATTAATGTACATTACATGCACAGGGTGATGTATATGGCCAATGTGCAACTGTTTGCATGTATGAATGACACATGTCTGTCTGAGGGAGTTTTGAGATTACATAGAACAGCACCTCTACATAATACAGGTGTTGCTGGTGTTTCCTTTTTCATTTGTTTGCAATGCTTTGTTGCCACATGGTATGTTCCTGATATATCTCTATATATGTATGTACCTATATGCTGGACATAAACGCTCACACTACATGATGGGATACATTCTTATACTTTTGAATGACTGTGCTGTATGATATGTTTGTGGTACTGTCCATTGTCTGTATATCTGCCATGGCATATTGGTAAATCACATTAGCTGTTTGTGCAGGGTCTTGGTTCTGAGTCTTGCAGAGGCCGTTTATTTGGTTGCACGGCAAAACAAGGCCATTGGATATGGAGAGAGTAAGGCACATTAAAGCAGTTGAGAGTGGGTGTGCGTGGGTTTCAGCATTGTTAAGCAATGCTAACCTCTGGTTACAGCTTCTTATACTCGGTTAGCCCCTACATTGCTTTACCAGTGCAATACTCGCATACTGGTAGCCAAACAGGCTTACACCCGCTTGCTCCGCACTTGCAAATGCACCGACATTGGTGCTTGCATCTGACATTCACACCCCTGGGTGGGAGCGAGGACCACAATATTACCTTGTGATGCCTGTTACATCGGATTACATGCCTACAGTATCAGGAATGGCTGCCCATTAGTTGACAGCATGCCGTTCGACTGTACAGAATTGGCGGCCTGTCCAGTGATTTATTCATATTATTTGTGTGTTCCTCTTGCTATCTGCTCCCATCTGGCTGATATTTGGGAACCAAGACTCTTCAATACAGACAAGTAATTGGGTTTTAGGACCCACATCCATCGGCCGAGTCATGCTACCGCATACCTGTTATAGGTTGCCACATTTTCAATTGCCCAAGGTGGGACTTTTATGTAGAAACATCAGATTTTGCAGGGCAAAACATACCCACAGCCAGTACAAAGGAAATAACTTCACTGTTTTGCCTAAATAAAAGCTTATTCTTGTAGCATTATAGTTGCTTATTCTGTTTCTTGTAACATTTAGGTGTTTCAGATATAAAATAATTGTTTTATGCAACTACTACAGACAATATAGGAAATCTCTGTCCTAAAATCTCAGGACATTTGCCATATTTTCAATTATTTTGCAGAACACAACTGCCCGAAAGGGACTGTCCCTCGCAAAGGTGGACAGGTGGTAACCCTAACCTATTATTCTATCATCTTTCTAAGGTAGTCAGCAGAATATGCGCTTTCTGTGAGTATCAGACCTCTCATACGAATGGGGAAAAATGAACACTGAATCAGGGACACTGCATAACAACATCAGGGACCCATTCAGAATTTTGGTGCTATTAACCTGACACATTGACAGACCTAGAGCATATGTATTCATGCACATTGTCTGAGTACATGCTGTTTATGACTCTTACATGTTGTCATTATTCATTACATGTATTCCACCAGCTTTCCTACTAATATCAGTAGTTCGAGGAGGGTTTAGGTGGGAAAGAGTTTGATTCTGAGTCAAAATCAGGGACGTCCCAGGTAATCGGGGACAGTTCAATGGTATGGTCCCTATTTGTTCCCCCAATGGTTTACGGACTATTCAGTGGATGTGCTCTTAGGGTTTGGGAGGTATGAGCATCTGCTATGCCTACATTGGAATATTACTTACATCCACGGGTGGTCCTAATACAGCTCTGCTAGCCAACACCTGCATGCCTAGGCCCATAATCGCATACCCATAGTTCCCGTACCTGCCACTCCTCTACAGCACTCATCCTTAATGTGGGCGCAGGTGGGGTATAAACACACCACTACACACTGCCCACTCTCCCCGTGGTTGTGTCGACCCATGTGTTATCAGGCTTGCACAACCTACTGGTTCGTGTACATCTACAGCCTGGTCGGAGAAATCATTACAGAGACTGGCACAGATCATTAACTTTTGGTGTCCCACAAAGTACAACGATGTCTATGTTGCAAGAGTAGACCTTGCAGATCTCTCCCACTGGTAGTTTCCTGCCAGTGGTCTGGGAAGCAGTGGTGTATTTACCTTTATTGTGTGTCTGTATGTGTCACAGGACTAGCTGGGGGTGGGGGGGTGGGGGGTGATGCTACGTGTTACACGTTTGTTTATTGGACCTCCCACCAACATATACCCAGCCTGTGAACATATGTTATCCATAACTGCTGTATCATATCCTAGCTATATACATGTGTATATTTACTGTAACATATATATATATATATATATATATATATATATATATATATATATATTTACATTAATATATATACAGATATATCTGCATAAGTATGCATACATGTATATTCATATCTTGTTGTCTATATATATATATATATATATATATATATATATATATATAAAATCTAACGACATATGGGTCTATGGTTGTCTGCATATGTATATATTCATATGTGGGTATGTATCTGTATTCTTTCTCTGTATATATACATTTGTAGTACGGCGAGGGAGAGGCATATCTCTATCTCGCTATGGGCAGATATACACACACATAGCTCTACATATATATGTCTACATCTGGTTATTCCATTCCTTGCCATATAGATTACACTTTGCTTTAGTGGGTCTTGCACTGGGTGTGACTGTTCATTGGGCTACACCTCTGCCCAATGAACACATTCACTTGCATCCCTATGGCTGTCCATATTGGCCAATATCAGCCAACACCTGCACACCTAGACCCATAAGTAGCTACCCATAGTTCCCCCACCCTCGCCTCCTCGACAGCAGCCATCCTTACTCTGAGACCTGGTGGGTTCTGGACACACCACTACACGTTGCCCACTCTCCACTTCATGGGACCCATTTCATAAATTTGTCTCGGCCCATGGGTCATCAGGGTTACCCACCCTTGTATTCTGAGTCTGTATACACCGTGGATAAAATGGCTGATCTATCATATTCGTATGGTTTAGCTAATTTTTGGGGTGTCCCGCAAGGGACGCTCCAGTAAGTGTTCCATGATTAGAAACCACGGATGCACTGTGTACCCCCCCAGTTGTATCCTGCCTGTGGTCTGGGGAGCAGCAGACACTTTACATTGATTGCGTGTATATTTCCCGTGTCCGGCTGTGGGGTGGGTGGGGGGGTGGAAGGGCATTCTGAGTGTGTCAAGTCTCTTGTCTGGGCTCCTCACTTCCATTGGCATAGCCTGTGAACATATGTCATTCCTGTGTGCTGTTTCCTATCATAGCTGCATATGTCTGTATATCTACGCACACACACACACACACACACACACACACACATATATATATATATATATATATATATATATATATATATATATATAATGTATTTATGTATGTATATATGTACATATATGAGTGTATATATATATATATATATATATATATATATATATATATATATATATATATATATATATATATATATATATATATATACGTATGTCTGCAAACATATATATATATATATATATATATATATATATATATATATATATATGTCTATACATATATGTATATATATTTATATATATGTGTGTGTCTGTAAACCAATATATACCCCATGCATACACACTTACACATGCGTAATGGTGTTTATATATGCTTCACCTGCATACTAGTGCTTTATTCATTATGACACTGACACTTCACTCCATTTATCTTGTAATCGGTATTTAGCACATTATACAGCGGACAGATGTCACAATATGTTCACGTACGGATTACTGATGGTAAATTTAATGTGATACAGTGTGATTCGGTAGGAGAATGTCTGTTCGTTAGGGGGTTGCTCTAACGAATGCATTATTGGTGTGCCGCTCCATATGCATATAAACCCATATACCCATGGCTCCTGATTCCCCAAACACACCCCAATGTTTCCCTAACACTGCTGTCATCCATTCTCCTGTCAGATTCGGTGTGTATCAACACCACTACACACTGGCCACACCCTACTCCTATAGAGCCATCCCATCAGTTTACTCGCTCCATGTATGCTCAGACCTCCCATACATTTAGTCCATGAACACTGGTGAGGTGAGCGACCAAAGGAATACTATTTGCAATTACTGGGCTGCCTCACATGGAACACGCAAGTGTTTATGGCAAGAGTAGACTCTATACTTCATTATATCCTTACTCCCATTAACATGACGTTACAATTCATTAATATATATGACTATGCGGTATCGCATACTTTACACATGGGAGCTTAATTATGTACATGTTCAGCGTATTTCTTTTACAATTAGACTGGTTTAGTACTTGGTGTTGTACCAGGCAGATCACAGGAATGATTCTATGTGTAGGAAACCCTCACATTTGATTATCGTCAGCACAGCACTGACTTAGGACACTGTACATGCCCCAGCATTGTAACAGTTTCGTCTCGTCCCTCTTCTGCACAGCCTATTATTCCATCTACTGTTGATGTTTGTATGTGCACATTCCTATTATTTATAACTACAAATGGAATGCATGTGTGACAGAGAATGTACTTCTACATATTGATGTCTGCATGTGTGTATGCATATATACCTATTACGAACTCGCTGACCTCCATGGGGCGGTCTAATTAGAACCGGGCCATGCAACCCTGGCACGCCTGGATCCATAATTTCATACTCATAGTACCTCCACCCCACCCGTGATCAACTTACATGCGCAACTTCCATTATCCACTTGTTATCGCAGCCTTGACACATCTCCAAACATTGCCCACTCCAGAGCATTAGGGGCCCTACAAATATGTTGTCCAGCCTCGTGTATTCTCAGGCTTTCCAACCATTTAGTCTTTTAACATACCAGCCCTTGCTTGTGTAATGGTAGGAGGGCTAAACGCTCTAAATAATTTTTGGGAAGTCCCAGCAGGGACTACCCTCTGTCTATGTGTAAAGTAGACTTAGCAATTCAACTATGTTACTCTCACTGGTAATATCCTGCCTGTGGTGTGTGTAGCAGTGCTTTGCTCACTCTTGGCCAGCATGATATGGCATATGCTGACAGCACTCTATGATACTATAGTTGCTGTTGATTCCCTTCTCATCCCTTGTCTATGCTTTATTGTTATGATGTTCGTTCGTCATATATATATATATATATATATATATATATATATATATATATATATATATATATATATATATGTGTGTGTGTGTGTGTGTGTGTACATGTATATATATATACATATATATATATATATATATATATATATATATATATATATATATATATAATGTGTATTACATTTGTACATAATCATATACATTTCCTATGCTGGGCGCTTCTTAACACCCATGCAAGCGCAGTCGCATATGCTTACTGTTTGCTATATATGTTTACTGCCGCTTATTTGTGCTTACTTGTGCCTTATTCATTATGACAGTACCTCTTTGATTGAAATGATCCGGTTAAAAGTCCCAAGCAATACTCAAGTTCACTTTTACATGTTATTATGTCATTTTTAGAGCAGGACGACATTCATTCCACATGGAGAATGATATGTGCTATAGTCAAACTTAAACTGTGAATGCCTGCTCATTAAGCGGATGCTCTAACCACTACACTATTGGTATGCTGCTTAATTTATATGTATACCCATAGTTCATATTTATGACATGCTGCTGTTTCCCTTCACATTCATTATGACTGCTTTATTGTGTCCAAGTTCATTCTTCATGGATATATCTATCTTTATATATATATATATATATATATATATATATATATATATATATATATATGTCTGTACATTCACATGCATATACATTTACAACTGTTGAATGACCGCCAGTTACCATCATGCATACCCGCTTACGTCTGCTATAAGGCACCATAATCACCCTATCTCTGACTGCCATTATTGTGGGCATCATTTAAAATTAGCAGCCCTTGCATGGCTTGGACCTGGGAACAGGAACAGCATAGTCAATGGTTCTATCATTAAACCATCCTTGATACATTCTGTATGGATGGTAATTAGGATATATGACTTTACTACAGGCATTCCACAGTACTGGCAACATATGTCACGGTTGGTGTACATATGTATAGTACATGTTACTGTTAATATGTTATTGAGAGGCATATGTATACCACATCACAAATACATGCATATAAGTAGTTTTCAAGTATGTGTCCTATTCATAAATAAGTATACTTGTATATGAATACATTTGTAAGTATACTTATTTATGAATATAACACATATTTGAAAACTACTTATATGCATGTATTTGTGATGTGTAGCTATCCAAATGTAAGTATGTACATTTATAGATATATGACTACATATCTGGATACATATACATGGCCATATGTATGAACAACCGCATACACGAGGTATCTGTACCATTTGTATACAGGGTTTGTGTGCATCATTACGACGAGGAACCTGGACGGGGTATACAATTTGTGGACATGTACTATTTGGAAGATGCCTATGGGGAAGCTTCATGGGAACATGTGAAAGGTATTTATTTCCGATAATGCACATGGGGAGACGTGCATCATGGTCAGGTGTTTAATCCTGGGTTGTATGTTCTGCAGGACCAGGTGGAGGCTGAGCAGGGTTGTGATCAGGTACTGCTAATCTGACTTGTGCCAGGTAGGGTTGCCTCCTTTTCAAATGCCCAAAGTGGGACATTTTTTTACAAACGTCAGATTTTGCAAGGCAAAACATACCCACAGCCAGTACAAAGGACAGAACTTCACTGTTTTGCCTACATAAATGCTTATTCTTGTAGCATTTTAGTTGCTTATTCTGTTTCTTATAACATTTAGGTGTTTCAGAAACAGAATAACTGTTTTATGCAACTATTACATTAAATATAGGAAATATGATTGTCCTAATATCTCATGACATTTGCCATTTTTTCAATTTTTATGCAGGACACAACTAGCCAAAGAGGGACTGTCCCTCACAAAGTGGGACAGGTGGTAGTCCTAGTGCCCGGATGTCAACAGGGGTGGAAATCGTGTTATGCCACAAAGTCTAATCTTGAGAACAGACACTTATCCCATGAGGGATGTCCAAAAATTGTGAATGACGGACCCCATTCAGCTGGCGATTCGATAATGTGGTAGGGTTATGCATGCATGGGATACCTAGTTTGCAAGCCTGAGACTGCCTAGGGTGCTACTTGCCTACCCGATGTGGGTTGGGGGCATTATGTGCAGATTTGGCTGCGCCAAGCTAGCAGCCCAAGTATAGGTGGTTTTGTTGGACATTCAGCAAGGGGGGGGGTGCTGTGGAGGGGATGATGGGTATTCAATTATGTATCCAGGTGTGTTGGGTGGCTCAGTTCAGGCCAGACCATTATGTGGGTGTGAGACGGTAACGTTTCTGTACATGTGTATTGCACATTTTAATGTTCATATGTTTGTGGGATTGTGTTCTGCAGTATGGCCTGTCAGGGTGTATTGTGGATGTGAATGTATGTTCTTTGGTTTCCTTTCTGATTCACCCACTACTCCCTTGTACACCTCCAGTTCACCTCTTGTACATCCAACCCAGTCTCCCCTTGGTGAATTATTACATTACCCATCACCCCTCCCCATATTCCACACACACCATCCATCCCTTCTCTGGTTGATGGCCTGTGGCACAGACAGCAGAACACATTGCGTACTCTACATATCTCTGGTACCAATATGGTTGTGAGGACAACTCTGGCATATCTGATCTTCCACATGCTGTACTTCACGCACATAGGTACACGCAAATGCCTATCTCTCATGTCATGGTAGGTAGACCCGGGTAATACCCATTCATCTTTGGGCCATCCAGACAGGGATGACCTGGACCGCGAATGGGCAGATATTGAGCGAATGCTCTGACCATTGGTAGGGTTGCCACCTTTTCAAATGGCCAAAGTGGGACATCTTCGGGACACACATCAGATTTTACAGGCCAACACATACCCAGTCAGTACAAAGGATAGTACTTTACTTTTATGCCTAAGTGAAAGCTTATTCTTTTAGCAGTTTATTTGCTTATTCTATTTCTTGTAACATTTAGGCATTTTAGATGCAAAAATAACTATTTTATGGAACTATTACATAAAATATGGGGCATAATTATGTCCTACAATCACAGGACATTTGCCATTTTTAAAATTTGAGATAAGGACACGACTGTCCGTTACAAATTGGGACAGGTGGTAACCCTAACCATTGGGCTAGGCTTAGAAAAGGGCATCGGCATGAAAACATGCTGCGTTTCACTTCCACTTGGTATAACAAAAAACACTACAATGGAATACGGGCATGGGGTTTTAAATGTCATTTGTTCGAGGGACGGAGGCTCAATATTCAGCTATGTGCCTTTGTGTTTACTTTTTATTTTGGTGTTCGTGAAACTGTCTTGTATGCTTTGCATACATTTCAGTATCCACAGACACTGACAGGAGTGATTACTATTAGAGGCAGGCTGTACTAGTCAGCATTTTAGGTTGCGCGTCTGCAGCCGACATGTTCATGCCTCCGTGCAGCACTTAGACATGCCCCCTGCACTTGCGCATGTTTCCAATGCACGTGGACATTGCGACAGCATGCTTTCATTAATATGCATGGGGTGCTGCTGTGCCATCTCTACCCCGCATGGTCGGAGCAAGGCTAACGCTGTTCTTGCACCATGCTTCATGAATCCCGGGGTATGTTTTGGAATTATATGTTAAAAGAAAAGAAAACATAGAATTTATATAGGTGAAAATTTAAATAATGAAGATGATGAGTATTTAGAGCAAAAAATAACTATGAAAGAACTGACTAAAATTCTAAAAGATATTAACATGAATTCTGCAACAGGACTGGATAGAATTAAATACAGTATGTATAACGAAAATAAGGAGTGGCAAAAAATAATTTTATAGAAGTTATGAATGAATGGTTAGAAACTGGAATTAAAGAGAAAGAGATATGTACAGGAGTTATAAAATTTATATTTAAAAAAGGAAATAAAAAATTGGAGACCTGTAACATTGAACAATACAGATTATAATTTTTTTATGAGAATAACAACAAATAGGTTACAAAAAAACGGATAGAATATATGGCCAAAATGTATTCGGAACAAAAGGAAAAGGAAGTCAAGAGTCATTATGTATATTAAGCAATATAATTGATGATATCATAAATAAAACTATAGAAGTGTAAGTTATGATAGAGATATAAGTAAAGCCTATGATAGTATTCATTATAAATCATTATGGGAAATTTTGTAGACATATAATGTAAGCAAAAATATTACAAGTAATAAAATTTGTTTATGAAAGGAACTATGTGAAACTAAATGTAAATGGCTGGATTGGGGAAGAAATAAAAATAGAATGTGGAATACAGCAAGGGTGCCCAGCTAGTATTATAATTTTCGGGTCATTATGGTGGTATCAAATGGACTAAATAGTGAATGCTATTTAGTTGATTCAATACTGTCGAAATGGCAAAATAGTGAAGTCACGGAACATCGATTTTTTTCCAGGGAAAAAATTCTGTGAGCCATCCTTGGATGGTGCGATCTCGGAGTTGGTATATTTAAGTAGGGGGTGTGGGGTGTGTGTTTAAGTTTATTTATTTATTTTTTTTTTACAGAGCAGCAAATCTTTTCCCTGGGAAAAAATTCACCTTTCTGTTTGTTTGATATTTTGTTGTTTGGATATTATCTGTATGATGAAATAGCATTTGCTATATACATTGTACATATGATGTAGACACTAATTTTCTTAATAGTTATGAATGTAATAGTGAAGGAAGTTAATAAAATGTCAAGTAGCAGTAGATACAAAATGATGAATAAAGTACAATTGCCAATAATGTATAATTATACAGATGATATTGTATTAATTGTTAAAAATAAAGTATGGCTGGAAGAAGTAAATGAAAAATTAACTATAGATTTAAAAGAAAAATGGTATGTTTATAAATAAAGAGAAAAGTATAGGATATGATTTTGAAGGTATGATAGGAGTTCAATAAAAATAGATCCATCAGGAATAATATTTGGAAAGGAATGAATACAGAAACAACAATGGGGTAATATACTCAAAGAAGTAAAGGATATGACTATTTGTTTTGGAAATCATATAGGTTTTCATATATAAAAAAGGAACATTTGTTGAACACCATGATACTAGGAAAAAATGCTTATGTTGCTAGCATCTATATGATTCCTAATAAGTATGAAAATGAACTAATATTGATTATATTTCTTTTTATATGAGGCTCTAGACTGAATCCAGTCAAGAGAGAGATTCTATATATGATAGAAGAGTAAGGAGGTTTAGGTTTTATCAACCCAATAATATATGTAGCATCTTTAATTTTATATAAGGTATTAAAAGGAATTGATAGAAATGATAGTATATTATACATACAAAAAATTGTCAGAAGGAAAGGTAGTTAAAAAAATAAGTAAAAGCACTGTGAATGAAGAAATGAAAAAGTACCAAAACAAAATTGTGTTATATAAAGGCCTTCTGTAAAGGCCCCAGGGCCATTAGCCTTGTACATACCTATGAAACTATGAACCTAAAATAGAAAGGAATGGTATATACATATTATAAAAGCATTTTATTGTATTGGTCCATGAAATATTTAGAAATTGGTAAGAAAAAATACATAATGATGTCATATAATAACTATAAAAAGATTAAAGCATGTATTTTTTATGGAAATTGTCTATTAGTAAATTGCTGATTAAGGCAAATGTGACACGCAAGAAAAAGCAAGATAGAATATGCAATAAATGTGGAGAGTCTGAGACTACTGAGTATGTGTTTTTGAAATGTGAAAGAATTATTTTGTGGAAAGAAGTATGTAAACATAATAAGGTGAAAAGTTTGTTAAAATTTGGGCAAATATATATGGACATAATAGAATTTGATTATTAAGGTGCACAAAAACAGGAAGAAGTAAAGAAAATTGACAGAGTAATATTTTATGTTTCAGGGAGTATATGGAATGATGCACTAAATGAAATTAAATACAAAGGAACATGGACTTTGACAAAGATTCTGGAAAAACTAATGTTTTGGTTGTTGATAAAAGAATAGGGGTAATGCTTAAATTGAAGTTTATAATGTATGGAGATTTGTAAAAAGGTTTAAATAATGTAAATATATAAATATGCAAATAATATGTAATATGTATACCAATAAAAAACTCTATTATTTTGGGACACAATTCATTATACTTCCCATCTTCTGGTCATGGATGTGACTCAGTTAAATAGGAAGTTAAACTCTAACATAGAGGAGAAAGTAGGGATTTTTTAGGTTTTTGAGATGAGTGGAGCTGTTAATCAAACAGCAAACAATGCTAGCATGTTAAACAGTGAAACAGAAGTAAAAAGCACTGATGGGAATGGAGAAGGGAGAAAATAAAAAGAAGGGGCATTAGTGAAAAAGGAAAAAGAAAGAAGTGGATGTTATGGATTCATTAGATTTGTTTCAACATAATCTGATTTCACCAGATTCTGCAACACCTGAGAGTGTTGTTACAACCCTCCAGTCGGGGGTGGGGGGGTTGCTGGATGTTTATTTTAAAGAACTTATCACATGGAGCAACCAGACAATGTGAAGGTGGGTGGGGTGAAATAATGGACAGAAACTAGAAGGAAGAAGTTCAAGAAATATGGAAGGAAGAACAGAATGCTACGAGAAGGTGAAAGAAAAGAAGAAATGAAAATAGAGATAAGAAGAAAGCATCGGGAGAGGATAAGCAGCAAACAGCAAAAATAATTTGACAGGTATGAAGTATGGGACAGCATCATTTCACCCTTGAGCATTGAACCCAGAGAGGTAAGAACATTTATATGTAGTAGTAGTAGTAAAGGTACTTTTTGTGACATTTTCTTCAAGGAGGTGCAGTATATGGAAAAAATTCTAAAATTTCAAACTGAAGTGGAAATACATGATTTAAAAGATTGTTTAAAAACTGTGTGTAGAGATGTAATGGACATTACAAAGATTTATGACAACAGATGTTTATGGACTGGGGGATATGAATGCGGTGTTGTATTGAAAATGCAAAAAGATAAAATAATATATTTGCCTAGTGCAATAAATATGGAGGGGGGTGAGGGATTGGTTAGATATTGATGACAACCAAGGACATGTTTTTGTGTGGTAAAGATGATCATTTAATTAATAATTGTGAAAAAAGAAAATATCTTATTTGTGGTAAAGTTGGTCATGAAGCAAAAAAGTGAACAAAAATGTATAAAGTGTAAAAAATGGGGCATTCATTGATGGACTGCAATGTTAAGAAAATCATACACAGAAAATAATGTTAGACCTAGATAGGGAAAATGTTTCAGTAGATAAAACAGAAGAAACACAAAAAGAAACAATGAATGAGGAAGATACAAGTATGGGAATAAAATAATATATGATGGGAAAAAAAGAAGGAGAGATACAGCAAGAAGTAAGTAATTCAAGTTATGTGATGAAGGGAACAATAAATGGATATGAGTTAAAAGCAAAATACATTCTACTGGGAAAAAGAGGGAAAGATTGAAAGCACAAATTTAAAAATATAGATATAGGAGGTGACAAAAAAGAAAAGTATAAAAACAGTGGAAATTTTGCAGCAAAATGAGAATCCTAGCCAAAAATGTGAATAATATAAATAATGCTCAGTGAATATTAGGAGTGCTGGAATGGTGCAAATTGTTAGATATGGATATTATAATAGTAATAGACATAAGAATAACAAAAAAGATGAAAGAATGCAAGTAAATGTGTTATGGAAAGATAAGTTTGTGTGGAACTTAGAAGAGGAAAAATGTTCAGGCATAGCAATTTTATGTAACAAATGTATAGAAATTCTGGATTATACACAAGTAGTACTAGGAAGAAAATTAATATTAAATAAGATGGAAGGATCAAATATATAGACTGATCACACTTTATGCATACACCACAAAAACAGAGAGAGATTATGTTTATAAAAATATGTGATTTAGTGTGAATATGCAAATAATAACAGTGGGAAATTTCAATTGTGATTTAAGATATAGGAGAAAAGAAGGGGCAGATGTAAAGGTTATTTCAGATCTAATCAATATTGGTAGAATGTATTTATGGAATAACAAACATTGAACATATAAGATAAGCAAATTGAGAACTTAAATTGATTATTTTATAGTATAAAAATGTTTAAGAATATTACATTAAGGAGTTAAAATTATGGGATTTTCTGACCATTTAGCAATCTGGAAAGAGATTCTAGAAAAATAGGTTATATAAAAATATGCAGAGGTATAAAAAGAATTAGTGAAGCAGATTTAAATGAGATATATATATATATATATATATATATATATATATAAAGAAAACAATACATCAGCTATTGTCAGATCATATAAACATGAGACAATTCTATAAAGATTGGACAAGTTGATGAATTAGTTTAAAAGAAAAAATACAGAAAAGAAGCATTGGAATGGCAAAAGACAAAAAGAGAACACAATAGTTGCATGTATAAGTACAGTAAATCAGCAACCAGGCCTTTAAAAACATAATTGATAATAAAGAAGATTTTTTTAGAAAAAGAAAAAGAGATGTATGAAATTAATCAAGTGAAAATTAAAGAAATGTTATTTAAACAACAATATTTTTGCAAGGAAGAAAAGAGGTAGTACCATACTTAAGAAAATAGTTAAAGAAAAGATAAGAATGATAAGAGAGCTGAGGAATGATGAAGGAAATTTAGTTGATACACAAAAATAAATAATACAGACAGTAAAGACATAGTTTGTATACTTTTTCTATATGTGAAACTAGAAGGAAGTGTAAGTGAAGCTTAAAAGTTAACTGAAAAGGAAAATAAGAGAATGGAAGAAAGGATTACAATGATTGAATTGAAAGATGTGTTGAAAGAAGTAAAGGTAGAGGCAGCTACAGATTTAGATGGGCTATGCAAGAATGGCAAAAAGAATATTTTGGAGTTGTTAAATAAATGTTTTGTGAAAGAGGTAAATGATAACAAAATGCATAAGGGTACAATGACATTTATATGGAAAAAGGGAGAATGAACAGGTATAAAAAACTGGAGGCCACTAGTGCTTAACAATGTTTGTATAAGATTTTTATGAAGATAGTAGAAAAAAGATTAGCGAGTATGGCAAATAGATTATTAAATGAAACAATCTTTGGAATAAAAGAAAAAAGTAGTCAATAACTTTTAATGACAATAGGAGAATTGGTAGATGACATAATAAATAAGAAAACAGAACTGAAAATATTAATAGGAGATGTGAGCAAAACATTTGATAAGATAAAGTATGAAGCATTGTGGGAAATCTTGGAATAATATAATATCAG
Organism: Protopterus annectens; assembly: GCF_019279795.1. NCBI lineage: Eukaryota > Metazoa > Chordata > Ceratodontiformes > Protopteridae > Protopterus > Protopterus annectens. The sequence goes on from NC_056732.1 coordinate 873,655,006, forward strand.
TAATAAAATAATCAGTGTTTTAAAATCAGTATATAATAAAAGCAAAGTGAACCAATGGTTAATGGTTGGTTAAGTGAAAGTATAGAAATAAAGAGTGGTGTCAAACAAGGATGTCCATTAAGTAGTATTTTATTTGCATTGATTATAAATGTGATCATTAGTAAGATAAATTTAGTAAACAAAGGATGCTAGATACCGTAAACCAGAAGGATCTCTAATTCCCATAATATTCTCCTGTGCGGACAATTAAGCAGTAGTAGTGGTAAATAAGGAATGGATGATTATAACTATTAAAATGCTTCAAAAAGAGTTAGTAGCATTAGGTTTGAATATTAAAGGACAGGGATTTTCAGGAAAATAGAAGGTATACTATTTAACAAAGAAGAAAATTTGGGAATAAAGTTTGGTATTGAGCATCAGAGAGTGACACAATGGAAAAACATGATTCATAAAATAAGAGTATTTGTATATTTTGGAGGTTATTTAAAGTTACTTATAAGACAAAAGAACATGTAATTAGTTCAGTAATAGGTAAAATAGCACATCTATGATACCATTGTAATATGAAAAAGAATTATTGATTGTGCTGTTTACATTTATATGGGAATCTATATTGCACCCTATTAAAAGAGGAATTATTTATATTACTAAAAGGATGGATGTTTGGTTTGAATAAATCCTATTATATATAGTGTCATGGAATTTATATAAAATATTAATAGGACAAAAGGAAAAAGGTATATTAATAAAAATAATGAAATAAATATATAAAGCAAATTTGGAAAAACTTAAATGCTTAAAAAGAAGTAGAAGAATTACTTGTACAGGCATGAAAATATATCAAGAGAAATGTTATTATGGAAGATTGAAGTAATATAGAAAAGGACAGAAAAGACTGGTATGAACATCTAATGACAAAACTTTATTATATTTACCCTTGGAGACGAGAATAAAAAATAAAAATGGTAAAAGAAGGAGTAAAAAGATGTGAAGAATGTGTGGAATGTACAGATTTTCTATAAATAAGTTTCATGTAAAGACAAACATGCCATATAAAATAGTAAAGGACAGAGTCTGTATATATTGTAGGGAATTAGAAACCACTGAACATGTATTTTTGATATGTAAAAGAGTAAATCAATTGTGAGAAGTAGTATGTGCCAAAATATGTGTGAAAGGGTCAAAAAGTGTTAAAACTATAAATATGGATATGAGAGAATATGTATGACCAATATGAAAACATAAAATAGAATGAGGTGGATAGATTAGATGAGAAATTGTTTTGTATAACATGTACTGTGTAGAAAGAAATATTGAATGAGTAATATTTAATGGGAAATGGATGCTGTCAGAAATTTTGAAAAAATATAAGATTTTGCTTTTGGAAAAAAGGAGTGGGGAGGATTTAAAGTTGAAAATTGAAAAAAAAAAACATGTAAGTTACATGTAAACTGTAAATAAGATGTAAAATTTCTATATAGAATTTATGGGTCTACTTTGTTTCATTGAATCTCATTTCACTGAATTTCATTTCACCCCAACCACTTCGCTGAAAACATAAATTGCTGAAAACTCATTTAATTGAATTTCATTTCACTGAACTTAGTATATATGGCACTGTGTAGAGTACTATAAGGCAAGTAAAAGGTATATGCTCTTTTCCTCACTGTAGTGCCATTCTGGAGTTAGTATATATAGTTGGGGGTGGGGCGCACAGCCCCCCGCATTGGGTGTGTGTGGCTGGCATAGCCCCCACCTTGTTTGTTTTATATTATATTTTACCAAAAACCTCAAAACAATACATTTTAAACAATAGACATGGATAGTTGCAACACCAATGACTAACTCTCTCCAAAAGAGAATATGTAATCAAACTAAGTGGGGGCAACACCACCCACAGCCCCCAATGTACAGCCATCCACAATCCCCAATTATATGTACTAACTCCAGGATCACACTACAGTGGGGAAAAGGGCATATACGTTTTACTTGCCTTACAGTACTCTACACAGTGCCATATATACTAACTGCAGTTCAGTGAAATTAAATTCAGTGAAATGAGAGTCAATGAAACAAAGTAGACTGAGAATTTATATATTGTATATTGTGAATTTTAGTAAAGAATTCCTAGTCTATTCAGCACAGGGTTGCCAGATTTCATATCAGCCAGGTAGGGACGACGGAAAAAAAGTGAAGCGCGAAAAAAAAAAAAAACCTCTTTAATGCGGAACAGAGTTCCACATTAAAGATCAGTAGATCTACACTAAACACTGAGCTTCTCATGTTTAATGCGGAACATTCCACATTCAACAAAAGTAGCTCCATGTTTAATGATTTTTGATTAGCCCGTATACCGGCATATGGGCCAATCAAAAATCGCTAAACACGGAGTTACTTCCGTTTAATGCGGAACAGAAGAAGCTCCATGTTTAGCGATTTTTGATTGGCCTGTATGCCAGGTATACGTGCCAATCAAAAAAAAAAAACAAACAAAGCGGAGGCTGGCCGGGATTTAAACCGGCAGAGCGGGACTCGGGATCAGGCTGCTGATCTCGGGACAGTTCCGCCCAAATAGGGATGTCTGGCAACCCTGATTCAGCAGGTGCTGTGGGATCTTTCACACCTACCTAAAAACCACCAACTCAAGCAGATGTGGCCTCAGTTTAGTGTCTCATCTGAATGATGACACTTTCAGGAGTGCAGCAACCCCTTTATGCTGCAATACAATCATCATCACCATCTACCCCCATTTTCCATTTTCGTCATTGGGTACAGGTGTCATGTCAACTATTGCCATCTGTCTCTATTCAATGCCATTCTCCTATCTTCTTTGACACTCATGTCTGACTGTTGCAGGTATTCTCTCACACAATCCATCTATTTGCTAGACTCCCTCATTTCATCTTGTCTTCTTCCAATCTGCCCAAATCTTCTTTATCAGATTGCCTTCTGCTTTTCTGCACATTTACTCAAACCACCAAAATCTGTTCTATTTGACCTTTTCCACAATTGGGGCTAGTTTGTTTTCTGCTCTGATGTCCTAATTTATTCACCTTCCCCACACTCTGCATCCTAAATCACCTTTCAGGCATTTCATCTCCATCATCTCTAGCTTACTCATGTGTTTTGCCTGTACTGCCCAGGTATCTGCACAATACAGTAGTATTGGTCTTGTCACTGTTTTGTAATCCTTACTTTTTAGCTTCTTTCGAGTTCTTCTGTCATATGCTATCCCTGCCACTCTGTGCCAGTTGGGTACCACCCCTCTGATTCTAGTCTTGACTTCCTCATTCAGACTTTATTTCTCTTCAACCATCCCTCCTCGATACTTGGAGCTATTAACTTGTTTCACTATCTTCCATTCTATATCAGTTCTCAGTTTCTACTGATGTCCCCATTTGTTGCTATTACAACTATATTATTTATACTCAGTTTCATCCCATGTGGCTTCAGTTTGCATTCCATTCCCCTATTCTTTGCTGAAGTTCTTGCTCAGAGTTTGCCTGTAATGCTATGTCATCTGCATAAAGCAATTTGTTGATCTATCCTTTCCAACCTGCTTGCTAATGTAGCACATTTCCAGTATGAACATCAGTGGGCTTAGAGCTGATCCCTGATGCACATCCACTCCCACTGAGAATTCTTCTGTGAGACTGAACACTGTTTGTACTTGAGTCATTGGGTCCTTATACATAGACTGCACTAATTCTATCAATGTTTTTGAGACTTCAGATGAATGATGGACTCCTGAAATTAGCTTTCTTGCGACCTTGAAAGTTCATCACAGGATCACTCCAGTGGCTCTACTTGATGGAGGAACTGGGAACAAACATCGGGCAGCATGATGTCAGGGCACTTCTATGGGCTAGCTTGTAAATGTCCAGGGTCATTAGACTAGTACACACCTATGAACCCATTAACCTATGAACCTTGTCATATGCTTTCTCCAAGTCTAGGAATGCCAATTTGGGCTCTTTCCCTCATCTCTAGATTCTACTCAACTATCTAGCTCACTGCAAACATTGGGTCAGTCATGCTACATCCTGATCTGAATCCAAACTGCTCATCTACCATCTTATTTTATTCTACTTTGCATATTTGTCAGTCACCCTCTACAGAACTTTTGTGCAGTGTGATAAGAGTTTGATACCTCTACAATGAGCATAGTTGTAAATGCCCCCTTTATTCTTGAACGCTGGCACTAGTATGCTTATTCTACAGTAACTTGGGATATACCTCTCTCCATTCTGTTATGAGTACCCTCAGGAGTTATATCTCTCCATCTCACCCAACATCCTTATCATATCTGCTGTGACATCATTTAATTCTGCTGCTTTCCCTGCCTTAATTTTCCTTAGTGCTGTTATTACTTCATCTAGAGTGGACCCAACTTCTTTCATCATAGACTGTGTATGGGGCAGTACAGATTCTGTGGAGTTTTCTTCATCCATAAGCTGCTGGAAGTACTCTTTCCATTTGACTTTGATTTCCTGTGAACTGGTGAGCAGGCTGTTGACAGCATCCCTTATGAAGGGTGTCTGACAATCTTCTTTATCTTTCTGCTTTTGCCTTGCAAGCTGATAGAGATGTTTTGTGCTGTCTACTGAGTTACCTACTAGAAGCTGGTAGAGTGCCTCTGATACCTTGTTCTTTGCTACTGTAAATACTCTTTTGTTAGTCAACACCAGTGTTCCTTCCTAGTGTCATCCATCTTTTTATATTTCCCACTTTTTCCTGCGTGCTTTTTTTCTTTTAATGACTTCCTGGACTTCTGCATTCATCACTATCTTTCCTTATGCACTTTATTTCCATACTGGTTTAGCTGCATATCACTTCTGCAGTCCTCACACATGGTGTTTTGAGGTTCTACAATTCTCCTTTAAGACCACCTATTTCCTCTTCTTCTTGAGGTGCTAGAACCCTGAATAATAATGCCTTTTACTGTTGTGCTTTCTCTCCAGTCAACTTCCATATCTTTAGCTTGGTCTCTGTTGACTCTAGAGCTTTCTCTGACAATTGCTTGCAGCTAATTGTGGCAACCCGAGGTTTTTGCTGGGGACCAACTGTTTCAGTGGAGAGACATTGCAATTACTGATTCTAGCGCAGTGCCCATTCATTAATATGGTGAAATCTACCTGGGTTACATGTTGGCCATCCTTACACACGATCTTGTGACCATCTCTTTTGCTGAACCTTGTGATAGTCACCATCAAGCCATTTGCTAGACAGAAGTCTAGAATGGTCTCACCTTCTTTATTCCTGTTGTCCCACAGATATGGATCCGGGCAGTCCTCATATACTGTTCAGTCTGTCTCGAAATGTGTATTCATGTGATCCACCAATTCATGATGTTCTGCTTTATGTAGTAGGTGTTGTGACATCTGTCTGAATGCACTCTTTTCCTAAGTGTTACAACCCTGCTGTGGTGCATAGGCTGAAATTATGAATAGTGGCTTATCTTTAGAATGGAGTCTGATTGCCATGGGTTGGACAGTAATTCTGATGACATCCTTCATTGTCTTCTGACGCCTCTCCCTCAGCACAAGTCCCACACCATTTCTAGCCTGTCCTCCTCTTGAGTAGTAGACTCTGGATCCCAAGCCTAGTGGCCTTACTGCACTGACCTTCCACCTTGTCTACTGGATACATGGGATGTCCAGCCTCCTCCTTACCATCATGTCATCTACTTCAAACTGTGTCCTGTCAGTGAACCTAAACTGAGTGTTGTCATTTTTAGTTTATGTTTGACAGGTTGATTGGCTTTACATCCAGCTTTCTCTCAAGAGGCCTATCCCAGGTAATCTAAGCTTGGCAACTGGACATTGGCCACTGGAGGCTTATTGACCAGAGCTTCTGGGCTTTATTACAGGCAAACACTGGCCAACAGGGACACATACACCCCTTCCACCACTACCATTAGTCCCCGCAGAAGGTTGAAGTAGGTTGGGTCCTTATCCCACTTATCACTGGTAAATTCCCATGCTTATTTAGAGAAAATAGCCAAAATGACCAAATCACTGAGAGCAATATTTTACATGGTTGAGTGGCTAGTCCAACCATAGCATGCAACTTGCAATCTATGTTCTTCTGTCTTTAGGATACTGTGCACCACAGTGGATGCCCAAAGAATTTTGTCTATGCAACTCTTTCCTCTACAGAGCACCATCTAAAGTTTGTACTGCTGCCTACAACTCCAGTCATTGGTAAATTTCAGATGGAAACACTCAGGGGTCTGAACTGAACCTTGTACCCTGTGCATGAAAGGTGAAGACCTCAACCATTATGTTAGCTCCATATATTAATTATTAACCATTATGTCAGCTTCAGATTTCCTGAACCTCTGAGCCTTATGCTGCAGTGCAGTGGCAGCAATCTACCTTATATGGCAATAGAGCCCACAGCCTTCTGTGTCAAATGCAAGTGTGTAACTAGCTGCAACACTGACACTGCTAATATCATTGCAATTAGAAATCTATTTTCAAATACTTGGTTAACAGCATTCAATGCTAAATATAGCAGGTCAGATTCTTGAAGCTCTTATAATTGTGCAAATAAAGCTTGAGTTGTCAGTGTACATCTAGAAAGTGAAGGTCTCTTCCTCCTTTGCTCTGTGGATCAGGGAAGAAGACAGGTAAAAGTATAGCCTGATTTAGAAATGTGTTTGCGATTACTTGACGCAAAAGAGAGGGACTGGTTCTCAGGGAGACTTGATTCTTGTGAAACCAAAGGAAGGGTTCCCTCACACATGAGAGCCTGAGGCTCAGAAATCCTTCTGACTAAAATGAGTGCCACTAAGACAGCAATTATTTCAGGTGGTGAATTTGAAGTTTGAAGATGCAGCAGGGTCAAAACAGGGCAAGAAAAGTTTGTCTAAATATGAAGCATTGTCCTTCCTAGGAGGCCTTAAGTGAATGATATCCTTATGGATGCATTTCAACATGGGGTGGCAGAATAGAGCAAACTGGAAAAGCAGGCACATGGAGACAGATGAGTGTGTATTTTAGTAGAAGAACAAAAAAGTCTCTTGGAAAACAGTCCAAAAAAGGTAACATAAAACAAGGAAGATATTTACTTGCATAGATTGGTGTCCTTGCATTGGCACCAGTGAGAGAATGTTTTTCATTTAGAGATGTAGGACTTGCTGGTGTTGAGTTTCCAGCATCTTTGAGGATGAGCAAGACGGACCTGTTAGAGAGATGACTGGAGGGGGTGAGGATCATATCATTCACCTTGCCAGTTTGAGTGTTGCCATGTCGAAGTGTGGTGGACCCTTTGTTCTCTGTTTCGAGATCCAACACCAAAGGGATCAGCTGTGGTTCTTCCTTGTCCATACTAAGTAGCATGGTGAACCAATTTTGTCTTGGATTTAAGGGTTCTATCAGGATCATCCTTATCCTATCCACCCTGAATGTTAAAAGTACCTTGAGGGTGAGACGTATGGAAGAAAGACATACAGCTGAAAACCACATTGGGTCGAATAGAGACTGAGACAACCAAGTCACGTTCTACAGCATGAACACTGATACAAATTGCAGCATTTATCATCTTAATTAAACTGTCAAAAATAAATTTAGGAGAATTTTGTGTAATGGATCCATTAAATAAGGGGGCATGGAGTTCTGCTAGTTGATAGACTGAACCCGGGATTGTATCTGAAGGTCTGTTGTGGTAAAATTAAAGCCAAGATACACACCAGAATTTCAATAAGTCTGGTGATAGGTTGTTCTGGATGCATGAAAACTCATAGCGACTGCAGAAAAGAAGTAAGCCATCCATGTATCTCATAGTATAAAGATTAGGGAGGACTACCATGAAGCTGCTGATAGTGACAGATACATTCGGCTGTTGATAAATTATGATGCATACACTTTGATAAACATGGCACGTGCATTTTACATCCTGCATATACGGCCTCACTTGACCTGCATATTCACATATTGGGACCCATGATGATTGACATTGGCATGGGCATTTCTTCAAATGTATGCCCTCATGGCATTGTATATATATATTCTTTGTCACCAATATTGTGGGGCAGTTCTTCCATAGAGTGAATACCTTTCCTTTTTGATGTCTTGCCAACCTGGGAGGCAGACATGTATGTGTGCTGTGGTTTATGGTCTGTTATGAAAACTAAAAAATGAATCAGAATGCAAATGACCAAGGCCTAAGGTATACAAAACTAATCGTCTTCTTAGTACTGAAATGCTCTAGAGCAAGCATACTCACTCCTAATATGATCCTTCCTTCCAGACATAGCTTTTCCAACTGCCCCGCCCAGACCTCAACAAAGGCTCCAGCTTTCAATTATTATTATCCCATTTACTCACATTTATTGAACACTTACTACACTACTCTGTAGGGATGCTGGTGATTTGGGCATTTTCTCACAATGGACCTACCTGTGTTAGCTATTACTAAGGTTGCCACCCGTCCCATTGTCAGCGGGACACTTACAGGTTGAGCTGTCTCATCCCTTTGCCCAGTGTGCAAAGTAGTGGGACTTGAAAAGTCCCACTTTTCAATCACACTGAATTGCCACTGTGCTCACATAAAAACAATTAAGAGGAATTCCATTTTGCCTATAGAACTTTTTTGCGCTGTAGGAAGAAAGTACAACCTGTATCAGTTCTTTAAGAGTCAACTTTTTTGTGCATTTGTCACATTCAATGACAAGGACATCATTTGTGTCTGCAGCTGTATAATGCACATTAATTTGTTGCCATTTATTACTTATCTTGAATGGTCAAGTGTTCATTTTGTATCCAAAAACTGATAAGTGGAGGATCTACACTGAATAAAAATATGAATTCTAATTATTAGTTTGCAAGCTGGAGTTTAATTTAGACATCAGTTGTTAATGATACTTAAGTATGCTACCATTTACACACGGACATTTTCCCAAAACCAGAAAATTATAAACCGTTTTGCTGCACTACCAAGTAATTAGAAAGTAATTAGAAATGAAGAGTACCTAGTCATATGAAAGTCTATACTACAAATGTCAAAATCCATAAAAATAGAACAAATTAAGCAATAGGGGTGATTGCGATTACAATTTAAGATAAATGATATATTTGCAAAACTGCTTTATAGTTTTCTTATGAAATAATAGCTGCACATGTACCATGTTAGGCAGATATGAACAATCTTCCCCTGCTAATTGACTGGTATTCAGACAGTGCTGAAGTTTCATAAGTCCCCTATATAACAATGCAAACAGGGCATGGTCAAAATGTTATATATCCCACTGTAATGTGTGAGCTTAGCTGGCTATTGTCAATTCCACCTTAAGGTTTACGGTTTTATATACAACATGGAAGACATTTATTTCTGTTATTGCTTGCTGAGGAGATGTTGAAGTTTCAGTAAAGTAGGTAGACATTTGAAAGAAATTCACTGAATTCTTTAACACTGACATTCTGCATTAAACAGACACCAAACATACACCAAACTGTGTGCGTGTGTGTGTGTGTGTGTGTGTGTGTGTGTGTGTGTGTGTGTGTGTGTGTGTGTGTGTGTGTGTGTGTGTGTGTGCGTGCGTGTGCGTGTGTGCATGTGCGTGTGTGTGTGCGTGTGTGTGTGTGTGTGTGTGTGTGTGTGTGTGTGTGTGTGTGCGTGTGTGTGTACTTGCACCTGGAAGCAAGCACTGATTCTGTATGCAGGGGTTATACTTCAGACATAAGAGATCAGAGCTGTTATTCATGTGAAGAGAAAATAGCCACTACACTGGTGATATGAATAATGAGTTGCAGGTGCACGCGCCACTAGTTCCCTGCATGAGACCCAAGCCGGAATGTCAGCAGAACCATGCTGGGCTTCATGTACGCTTCACAGATCCCCTTGGGCTGTAGATGATTACTTATTTATTTAATTTCTACAAGTTACAGAGCTGGACCATTGAATCACTGTTCCAAATACAGCTTGGATTGCAAAGTCAAAAGAAAATTATGCACAAAAATATACAACATTTGCAAGAGAGAACAAGTGGGATTATTTCTGCCTGTCCATCACTTGTGAACTTGTATGTTTGATTAAGACGGTGATGATGGTCACAAGACAATGATGCTAAGGAAAGCGATATGCAAACCTTCCAATCCAACAGATTAAAATTAGTTTCAAAGTAGTTTATCAAAGAAGCCATTATTAAGATGTCTTGGAAAAAAATTACTCTGCAAGACTTTAAAAGCAAATTGCTGTGAAGTGGTATTCCCTTATGCAATATTATAAATGGAAAAATCAGGATGTCATACATTCTGTAAGGAGCGTTTTATGAAAAGTCCTTAAATGTCTTATAAGGAAAGAATGTGGCAAAAATCTAAGAAACATTTTGTTAAATTAAATTCTGACACTGACAATGGGAAATAATACCTCACTTAGTCAATCAACATTCTTTATATAAATAAGGGAAATGTCATCCACCCACAGATATACACTTATATGATATGGTTCAGTCTTTTTCACCTACATCTGAACTACCAGTGATTATTATTATTATTATTATTATTATTATTATTATTATTATTATGTATTTGTCAATGCTGTAGAGCACTGTTCCATACAATCCCTTTTCAGACTCAACCCAGGAGCACTGTCTAATTCAGTCCCAGAGTAGACAAATGGAGTCTGAAGGAATCAAACTCTAAACTCCAAGTACTGAGTTATTTAATGTCATCCTCTCATCAAAATCTGACAGACTATGTTATGTCGCACCACTCCTGCAAAATAATACTATTCCTTTTCCTTTCTTTCCCGTCTTTCTGTTGATTTGTTTGAGTTATACTGTGATGAGATGACTGCGGTGGTGGTGCTGCGGTAGCGTTGTCACCTCATAGCAAGATGTTGTCCCGTTCGATTCTCAGCTAGAGCGTCTTCTGTGTGGAGGCATACGTGAATGGGGCATGCCTTCGTTGAAGGTTGTGCATCAGGGCTGGTAACCCGGTACGTAAAAATCCACTACCAATCATTAGCGGACCGGAGTACCACTGTGGCGACCCCTAACTGGGAAAAAAACGAAAGACACAATCATACTGTGATGAAATGATGAAAGAATACTGATTAATTTCATGATCATAAACACATCTCATCTCACTTTTCCCTCTTTGTGTATATTGTCCATGTATTAAATGCTTTGGTGTTTGCATGTCAACTATTTTAATGTGCACAACACTAGATTCATCTTATCTCCATATCTTTTGGAGTTTTGGCTGTATAACTAGCAATTATAAGCAAGATGAGGCCTTAATAATATTCCACATAATGTCTGCAGCATCTTTCATTATGTGATAGATCATGCCCTGTACACGCTGGCAATGATATCTGTACTGTATCATGCACTAACTCAGATTCCTGTAGAAGCTCAGCCGTTATATTGCACAGTACAACGTCAATATTTCACAGTGTCAGTGTTTCCCCATGAATGAATTATCACATGTGGCATTCACTTAAAATAAACCTTAGCATGCCTATATTTGTCTGCAACTCTGTTGTCACTTCTCTGTTTTTCAGTCCACCATTCAACATCCTGCAGATCATCATATAGTACAGAGACCTATACTGTATGAGCCATGTCTGTTGGCCAGTGAAACTTGAGAGATCTGAAGAAGATGACATGCAGATAGAACCCTCCACTGCCTTTATTTATTATAAGCCAGTCTTTTGATTTGGATCTCTTGCCCTTACTCTGCACCCTTCTCTTTCGACTGGTATTCCCAGGGGATACAATGATTTTGATTAAGTCCAGTCAATAGTTGTTGTAAAGTGTTTGTAAAACACTAAGTCAAAATATTACAGATGTTTCACACACACACACACACACACACACACACACACACACACACACACACACACACACACACACACACACACACACCCACACACACCCACAGACACATGCACACACGCACACACACACACACACACACACACACACACACACACACACACACACACACACACACACACACACACACACACACACACACACACACACACACACACACACACACACACACAGCTAGATAGATAGATAGATAGACAGATAGATAGATCGTTAGATAGATAGATTGAGAGAGATATTTTGTTTGCCAAGACAAATGTTTTTGTCATTGAATGCCCAACCAAGAATTACCAGCTACATTTGGGAACCTTGAGGACAAGACGCTAATTTCTGAGCTGCTAGTTTTAGAACAGTAAGGAATTAGCTTGAATAGGAAGTGTTATAGGACTGGAATTTATTTAGACAATTGGGGTGGAGGTTCATGATGTTGCGTGTTTGGTGTGGAAGTTTGTTTCAGACACTTTTCTAGTGTTCTAAAGGCCTTTGTGCTATTCGAGGTCAGATTCTTTTTATTGCAAACTGAGGAAAGCTTGTACTCTTTATGTAGAGTAGGCAAGTCTTTCTGCAAAGTATTTTGTTTTTAAACACCTTTATTAAATTATAACTTAATACATAGGCATACATATATTAATAGAAAAGAAAACAAACCACATTAGAATTTCATATTTTCATTCATTGTACATTACATATATGATTTCTTTCTTTTTAGAAATTACTCAAGTCCAACATTATATAAATTGCTCAAGTACTGCTTTCCCTTAAACCTCAGTCCTCCTCCACCTGAACATTTTTCTGTGTGTATCGTTCCTTCATATTCCATTTACTTGAATGTAATTTGTTTCTTCCTTTTTCTAAAGGTTCCACCTTCCACCTCTAGTCCTTTTGTTTCCTTTACAATACTCAGTATTTCAGTTATAGCTGGTTTATATTTTGATTTTCATTTTTTAGTAATTGCCTTTTTGGCAACCAGCTGCATTAACGTGTGGTTTGTTTTCTTTTACATTAATATATATATATATATATACATATATATATATATATATATATATATATATATATATATATATGTCTATGTTTTAAGAGATCATTTAGATCCTCTTTCCTAGCTCAGAAGAATCATTTCCTAAGCTAGAGCTATTTGCTTCCCCAACATTTCTGACATTGTATTCTATAGGGTGTTTTTAAATCTGCCAACTCATTGACAAGCCTAAAAATATGTTGCCCCTGTCCCCTTCAATAAACACAATGCACCAAATGACATTTGATGACTTTTATTAAATTTTCATTAAATAGCTTTGTTCAGCAAATTCATTAATTACAATATGTATATATTACATATTATACCATGACCCCCCAAAACGTGCACGCTGATTGGCCAGCGTGCCCGTTGTAAATCGAGTTATACTAATGGAAAAAGGTCCGGTCGCCCGGACTTTTTCCATTAGTATAACTTCGTTTTAAAACACTGTCTCGCTATGTTAAATGGGTTTAACATAGCGAGACAGCTTTAAAATAAGCCGGAGATCTCCGTTGCTTATTTTAAAGCTGTCTCTATGTTAAACCCATTTAACATAGCGGCAGTGTTTTAAAAAGCAACGGAGAAAGCAAGATCTCCGTTGCTTTTTTTTAGTGTTTCGCTATGTTAAATGAGTTTAACATAGCGAGAATTTTAAAACTGTCTCGCTATGTTAAACTCATTTAACATAGCGAAACATAAAAAGCAACGGAGATCTTGCTTTCTCCGTTGCTTTTACAACTCTGATGTACTGCGCGGCGCGGTACATCAGAACTGCCGTGGATGCCAGACATCTGCGGAAGGGCAGTAAACAGGCATTATACTATGCCATTATTTAAGAAAAGTAATAGTTTCTTTTCTTAAATAATGTCATGTATAATAGCAATAACCACTTCTGGGTGTGGGTAATGCTAAATTTACCCACGGTTGGCTTTGTTTGGTCCCTCGGGACCAAACCACGCCAACCGTGGGTAAATTTAGCATTACCCACACCCAGGCGTGGGTTATTGCTATAATATAATTGACTCTAAACACAGCATAACATCCTTATAATGTTAATCAGGCAGCGTACCTACTCACCTCACCTTACCCCAGTAAGCAGGCATCCATACCTCTGCTCGCTTACTTTGCTTATGAAGCACCATCCATGTCATGTTAATCAGGGTAGCATACCTACTCACCCTGCCGAACAAGCAGGGTCCACCTCTGCTCACTTACTTTACTTATGAAGCAGCGTCCCATCTCACTTCATACATCATTCATTGAATTGCCTTCCACCAAACAAGCAGCATCCTTATCTCAGCTTGCTAATAAGCAGCATCCTTATCTCAGCTTGCTAATAAGCAGCATCCTTATCTCAGCCTGCTTATCTATTCAGCAAGCTTCCTCCAACTACTTATTTTACTTTCACAGATCCTTGAAATGAGCATCCATACACCAGAGGGGGAACAGAAGAGGGCAAGCCTATCCCTCTTCTCTGCCTCCCCCCACTGATAAATGACCTTAATCCCCCCAACCATCCAACAAAAAGAGGGAGGGAGGATGGGTAGCAAGTTCACACCAAAATGTGCTTGCCTAACCCAGCTACACTAGACTAAACCTGTTAAGCCCCTCCCCATCCTTATCTCATTTCCTCCCACCCATCCCTGCCTCCACTTAACCCTTTCACCTCCCCAACCCACTTAACTCCCCCTAATAACAACCTAACCCACCCCCCCATGAAGATGTCCTGGGACAACTTGGCTTATTGCCAAAATTCATTTACCATTTACCTCTCTCTTTCTCTTATTTCTATCACATGTCCAGCATTACTCTGCTTGGAGTCTAAAAATACTTAAGCAAACACTCCCAAGTAAAAACTGTAATCTTTCTAGACTTTGTTGTATACATGGGAGCCATACAGATGCCCTTCCAGTGTCCCTTTGTAAATGGCCTTTAAAATGTCTCATCCCAATCTTTTCTAGTCTTTTCTGATTGATTCTTATTGCATCATGCAGTATTTTATATGACCTACTAATTATACCCTTTCTTACAGTAGCTTCTGTTCCTGACTTGACTAAAAACTCTACCAGAGCATGTCTTTAACTTACCACTCCCCCACCCCTTTCCTTTTTCCTCTACTCTGATATTAATTCCTGGTAGAGAAGTTAACCATCTAAATGTATAGACGCTGAATGGCTGACAGAACGGATTTACATATACTAAGATCAAGATGACATTTCTAAAAACATTCCCTTTTCTCTGTGGTATGGAGGTAAGATCTCAGACTTGGTATGTATATATATATATATATATGATCAGGGGTGTGGGGGTGCAGGTGAGGCAAGTTTTAAGGAGAAGATGTGAGGTGAATTTCAAGATTCGCCCTTCTCCTGTCTTTCTGGTCTTTTTTTTCAGCTTGTCGGAACTTGTCATTTAAGTGGTGATATTTCAGTAGGGAGCCAGTAGGGAAGGCAGTCTCTAACATGCAGTCCAAACTTCTGCTTGGCATCATCCCACTTTATTACCTTTCCCTCTAGTTATTTATCCCAGTACCTTGGTTCCATTTCCAATGTTGTCCAGTAAATTCTAACTCCCTCCTTCCCATTTTCTGTATCCCCACTTACAGTCATCCTTATTGGCAAAATGTCCTTTCTCCATTTCTGTGTTACCTTAGTTCTTAGAATACTTTCTGAAACTTTATGAAGATAATATTCTGTATGGCTGTTATTCTCCTTAAGGATCTGCATCCCAAATCATACTTTCTCCTTATTTCTTGAATTTTTCTCCTATTTCATTACCATCCAATTATTCCTTGATGTATAGCCTTCTATTTTTATCATGTATAAACAGAAGGCTGTACACCAAAGAGGAAATGGATGGTGATAATACAGGAGTGAAGCCTTCTGCTTATATTAAATATATGGGTGGTGCGGTGTTGCAGTGATTAACATTGTTGAATCACAGCAAGGAGTTCTCTGGTTTGATTCTCAGCTGGGGTGCCTTCTGTGTTGAGTCTGCATGGTCTACTTGAGTTTCCTCCGGGTGCTTCGGTTTCCTCCCACATTCCAAAGATATGTATTTGGAGTGTTTTTCCTCAGGCTTTCGCTGAAAATGGGCTCTGTCGTAGTTAGACATTGCTGGCAAATAAATATTAAATAAATCAATCAGTCAACCAATCAATAAAAAAATGAGTTTTTGGCTGCATAGCTATAATGTATTCATTAAAATCATGCAAAAAACACCTATGCCACCTTGTTCTATGGGGGGGGGGTAAATTTATAATACTTGACTCTTGCCTTCTTCTCCAAAATAAATTCCTTCAACACCTTATTAATTATTGTCTATAACTTCTTCTCATGATGATACATGCATGCCTGACTTGTTCATAAAACTAAAGAGACTAAACACATCTTCACAGCTTATACCTTACTTTCCTTATCCATAATCAAGAATTCCCAGGTTCTCAGTTTTTGTATTTGTTTCTTTAGCTGCCATAACAGAATCCATTCTAATCCATATGCTTAAACACAATATTATCATTGGTAGCCTGGGCTAGAGGTAGTTGTTCACTACAATAAAATATCCCAGTAATGGTGGTGTTGAGGTAAAAAAGCTGGTGGCATGATGTGTCTGGTATCTGAGGTAGGAGTTATGCAGATTATTAAACATATTTTATTTGTTAAGGCAGGTAATGTTTCCACATGGGAAACATTGGCGGGTTTTGTCAATTGGCTAGTGAGTGTTTTTTGGGATTGCGGTGAGGAATTCCCAACTGGTGCTAGTAGCTTTAGTGTGGGGTAATTTTAAAGCACTTCCCCAACCTGCCCTTAAAGCTCATATCTGGACTTAATTTCCTCAATCCCTCAACTGTCTGCTTTAGAGCTAATAAAATCTAGATAACTTTGTATTACTGACTGAAAAAAAAATAGTAATTTACTTCATGGGGGCAGCAGAGGCTTTATACAAAGCATATTTCTGTCAGGATAGTGCTCAGTATGACTCAGAAGCTCATCATTGCTGCTGTGATCCATTACTGAGCATTAGGACTTTAGCATCATCATACTCGGGGACCAGAGCCATCTTGGCCTTTAAGTTACAGTATATGGCTGGCTGTACTTTGCAATGTTTACATATATTACGCATACACACACACACACACACACACACACACACACACACACACACACACACACACACACACACACACACACACACACACACACACACACACACATATATATATATATATATATATATATATATATATATATATATATATATATATATATATATATATATATATAATACATGCATTTATATGTATATATATATATATATATATATATATATATATATATATATATATATATATATATATAAAGGTTTGGGTGGAGATAGATAAAAAAAGAATACTATAACATTAATAAATAAATGATAAGTTATAGTTTGTTTGTTTGTGTCTTTTGGCTTTTCCCGGTTAGAGGTCGGCACAGCAGAACTCCGGTCCGCTTATGATTGGCAGTAGAGTTTTCACGTGCTGGCTTGCCGGGCCTAACTCACAACCTTCATCGAAGGAACGCCCATTCATGTATGTCGCCACACAGAAGACGCTCTAACTAAGAATCGAACGGGCAATGATAAGTTATAGTAACAAAACAAAAAAGAAACAAAGTACAAAGTATTAGTCCAGATAAAAATCACTTTAGCTAACAGATCTAGGTGACTGTTTCTCTCTGATATTGTCCCTATCAGAGGAATAAAGACACCTTGCTGAAGTTTCCATTAGTTTATTCATTTAAGCAGGCAGATGGACAAATGCTTTTGTTTTAACAAAATAAAAAAGGGTAGATAACACAGAGGTAAAAACAATGGTGGGGACAGAGAATGTGATGCAGCAAGAACAATGATGGTAGGTGGGCAGAGGTTACATCGGTATTGACCAAGGAAAGGTTCATGGGTATAAGCAGTGGGGGAAGCTTGAGGGTATGTAAATTACAGGGCATAGCAGCACTATAGTTAGGGTATGGTTTAGTGTTCTTTTGCACTCACACATACACACACGCACACATACATACACACACACACACACATATATATATATATATACATATATAAATATATATATATATATATATATATATATATATATATACGTATATAAATATATATACACATGCATACACATATATACAGACAAACACTAAACCATACCCTAACTGTAGTGCTGTTGGCACCCAAGCACCACACAATTCCCATAATTCAGAAGGACAAGGGGGTTGTGGGGCTTTGGGTCTGCAAGAAGTTAAAAAGGTAGAACAGTGAAGTGTTAGGGTAGGGGTAGTTTTGGAAGTACAGGAGGTTAGTTGTCTTTTTGTCTAAGGGCCTGGGCACCAGCTATTGCACTCCCCAGAATTCACCATTTGATTTTTGGGATGCAGAAATGACCCTTCAAAGAAATAACTCAAGAGTTAAGTAGGGGCTTTACAATAGGATTTTCTATCAGGTCAGGAGTGAAGGGACGTGATAAACCCCTGTACTAGTCTGAAGTCAGTTAAGGGTAGAGGGGATGTCATGCAATCTTTGCTAGATATGGAGATGACAGCAGTTAGGGTTTTAGGTCTTTTCTCTTTAACCCCTTTTCCATGTTTGGGATTTTACCTTTGAGTTTAGTGCCAAAGAATATCCCTTCATTCATCCCCTCTCAGTTCCTGAAGAGTCTTAGATAAATCATCACATTGATAGAGGTGATCCTGAAATTTTGTATCCTCTGCTGGATGATTCTATAAATGAGATCCATAGTTTTATTGATCCATGATGGTTCAGCTGCATACTGAAAAAGAACCACACACCAAAAAATAAAATTAAACAAATCACAGGTTACAGATCCAAACCAAACTTTTATGTTCTCTAGCACTTTGGTCAAAGACCTTCAAGGAGTAACAAAACCCATCCCAAATAGCAACCCTTTTATTCAAAAAGGAAGGAAGCAATTATTCCATTATTTAGTTAGATAAAACACTTCCAGTTAAGTTCACAATTCAAACCTGCAGGTATAAATGTACCAATTTTTAAAATAAAATTTGTTCCTTTAACAAACGTTCATCTTTCATTTTAAAATTAATTTGTTCAAAAATGCTGCCCTGTAATAGTAAAAAAATCACTATTGTGTTTTGTTTCTTTAAAGTTTTATCTTCCTTCTGATTATCGTGTTCTAACAATCTCACTTTGAATGTTCTCTTTGTCTTATCAATGTAGAAAAGGTTACATGGGCATCTTTAAAAGGATCAAGCACACAAACAATATAAATAAATAAGATGATATTTAATGCAACCCCCCCCCCCCCAATAATTATATTTAAAATCTCTGAGACTGCACTGCACAACAGGGGAAAAGGGTAGATTCCTACTGTACACTGTACCATGATCTTACACACACACAGCTGCCAGTTTTAAGACAATCAACTTACTTAAGCCAGCAAAGAATGGTAAAAAAGAATGATCAGTATTTCAAATGTTTATTCTTATCATTTGGAGCTAGTTGTGTGTACATGTATTTCTAATTTGTCTTGATTAATGGTAACGGTACAGAAGAGTTTTTGAAAGGTATGATGCAGGGTTAGGGTTAGTGGCATGGACAGGTTAGCATGTGTTAATAAGCTAGGTGTGGAGGCTAAGCTGGCATTTTTTGGTTATGTATTAATAATAGTAATGAAGGCTATGTTTATATCTGCTAGGTTTGTAGTATAGTTACATTCTTAGCTTTATGTTAGTGTAGCTTTTCAGATTTTCTTCAGTTTTGCAAATAATCCTGTTCTCTAGTTGACTGGTCACAGTCAGTTGTGACTACTCTTTTCATTTGTGTTATATATTTTTTTCTTCTAGTTTTAAAAATATTCATTTGTGTGTGTGTGTGTGTGTGTGTGTGTGTGTGTGTGTGTGTGTGTGTGTGTGTGTGTGTGTGTGTGTGTGTGTGGTGGCTTCTTCCATTCTAGACTCTTCAGCACTTTTTTTCTACTAAGATAACTTCAAAATGTCAAAAGAATCGTGATGTATTCCACCTCTCTTCCTAGGACTACATCTTCCTTATCCTGCCAGCTCACTCCCTTAACCTTTTACTTATCTTCCTCCCAGTTTTTCTTCTCTGGCCACTGTTTTTTTGGATATCTGTAATCTGACCAGCTGATGTCTTCTATGACCACACCTTTTTTCCTCTGTTTTTAGCTAGTTCTTATTATATCTCGTAATAATAGCAGACTGCAAACATAAGAACATTTACATCTACCTCACTTACATGTATCTTATCTGATTAGTATTACATTGGGTCATTGTCCTTTACATTATGATGCTTCAAGGTCTTAAACCCTATTGTTGTGTCTCCTTGGTCATTCTTTTATTAATATATTTATATGTATTTTTCATACATTTTAGGCACTTCCAGACAATACATGCTATAATCTCTGATCAAACCATTATCATGTTTGGAAATTTGATTTTCAAATAATTACTGTTTTTGATTATTTTTAAACAATAAAATTGCATTAACCTGTGCTTGTTCATTATACTATACATATACACTTATTTTTCCAATGTAATTAACCTGAACTCCTCTGTTATTGCTTGCATTCCTGTCTTTTTTATTGTAAAATGAATTGTATTTCACTCAGACTGGGCCTGAAATTGGTCAGTGCTGATCTGTTCCCTAACCTGGTAAACAAATATAGGTAATTAAATAACATTCCTATGTCACAGCTTTAGTAATTTTCTCTTAGGCAGAACAGTAGCTGATCCCATTCTTTGCTTATGCACAGTTTTTTTTGTATCAGCTAGTCCCATCTCTTCCACAAATGCCAGTGTACCACTTCTACAACACGCTGTATCCCCACTGTCTGACACCATATGGACTTGATACATCCCTGGAAACCATTTACTGCTCAACAACTCAGGCTACTTTAGATTCTACAGGACAAGCAAATTCAGCCACTTTGTTGCATCACTGCCTCCTTAATGTCTCTTATCCTTTTTGTTATATGTATAGCATGTATGGTCTGGATGACCACCTAACCACCTCCTTTGTAATGTCCAGACTGCCCTGAAACTGGTATGAGATATGTTAAAAAGTTTTTTTTTGTAACTGTCTTGGATTAATTCAAATGTTCAGTGATGTGTCAGATTTTGAGGATGCAGAACTCCCATCTATTTTTACGAAACCCGGCTCATTTTAGCCTGATTCACAATTAATAGTTATGAAAATGAAAGCCCACCAAAACAAGCTTATCATTGCTATTATATGTCTCTTGAGAATGACCTTCTTCCTTTCCTAAGTGAATCTGTTTTACACATTCTTAAGCCAAACTGCTACCTGCTGGTGAGTGAATGAGATTTCCCCCATCTCAATGGCTATATGCCAGCCACACCTAAACTTCCGAAGAATTTGCTTACCTAAGAATGCCATGATAGAAAAATATAGTCAACATTGTTAGCATGTCATGTGATTGATTATTTGCTCTAATTTCATAAAAGTCCTTTAACAGAATTGGCAGCAGATCTTGAAAGAAAGGTCAACATGCATCACAGCAATGTTCTATAATCTACAATCCCATTTAACATTTGACTCTACCGTATGTTTGGTGTATACTTTCAACCTCATGGCATGAAATGCAAAACTCTAGGCACCTGTTTGTAACTACTGTGTTCCCTTTCTGCCATCTGAATGCTAAATTCATTAGTGCCATACTCAGTCATAGCTGTTGCTAGCATATTGGCAAGGGATTTGTGAGACATCCAAATACTATGCAGGTTTTCTTGCATGACGTTCAGGTTCGTGGAGTGAAAAATTTATTTTTCAGCTTCCCAACTTGTACTCTTCCCTCACTCTTTATTTCTGCCAGCACTATTGTCTGCAGTAGACCCACACATTTTGAGCAAAGAAGTGAAACTTGTACAGTAATAAATGGGAGATAAAGTTAGCAATTACATTAATCTGTATTGATAAATATCTGCCATTGCAGGTTAAGTTTGTCATCAGATTGTATAGCATTTCTGCATCTGTAACTTGCCTGGCATTGAGACTCATTTCAAAAAACTGCACTACTGTCTGATTTTCATAATCAAATTATTTATTTTTCTTTTTAGCCAGCCCTGCTCTACAAACATTTTAGCTGCACAAATGAGGATCGGTTCCAAAAAATGATATTCAAACAAACAAACAAAAACAGTAACCACTGAAGACTGCAGTGCTAAAACAATGACTGAAGATTAAACACAAGTGCTGCAATATCACCATGAAGAGAGAGTAGAATGCATGTTCAGCAGATAAAATCAAAATAAAACCAGCACAATTTAATAATGAACAGATAAAATCCTTCAAACAACAGGATGTGAATCCACACAAGCAAACAGGATGAGCGCTTTCAGCTATGTCTTCATCAGATCCTGTTCACTGCAAAGCACCTCCCTTTTTTATATTGTTACTAATCCAATCAAGTCATTTCCTGAGCTTCCTTTTTTCCAATATAAGTTTTAAAGGCACCATTCCATTAAGGCCAGGGCTCCTCTCTGCCTGTAAATCAGCTATCCAATGTGTTTCTAAGACTTCAGTTTTATTTACTAGATCTCTGCCTCTTATATTATCTAGCACTCTTTCCAATGCTAGGAAGGAGAATTTATGTCCAGGATACTTTTGAATATGCTTTGACAAAGCATTAGTCTGTACATTAAGTCCAGTATCACTAAGATATCAGAGAATCCTCTCCTTAAAAGGCCTATTGATTTTCCCAACATAATACCCTGGGCAGCTATTACAAGTAGCTGCATATAGTATGTTTTTAGTATTACAATCCACATATGTCTTTAATTTGTATGTCCGATCAGTTACAGGATGTTTGAAACAATTGCTTGTGTCTATACAAGTACATGTTTAGAAACATCAACATGGTAAAATGCCCATCTTAAGGCTATGTGGAACAGTATCTCCTTTGTGACATTACAAGATTGAACTTATTCTTGAAAGTGAGTCTAGGAACATCATCAACAATGTGTCTTAGGCTATCGTCTGAAGTTAATATCTTCCAGTTCTTCCTAACAATTTCACAAATGATTGATATGTTGCTACTATGTGTTAGTAAGCATCTCATGCCACTCAGTTCCCTATTATGTATTTACATATAATACTTTCTTCTGACTGAGAAATAAGGTCTCCCTCTATCATTTCTCTGTGCCTTCATCTTCATGGTTCCTCATTGAGTTTCAAGATCTTTATAGCCTCGGGGCAATAAATCATTCTGTAATCATTTGAATTCAAGTCGGTGCACTTCACCATCAGTGCAAAGCCTGGATACACATAGCATCTGGCCATTTATTATCTGTCGATATGCATGTTTAGGATGCATACTTGTTCTGTGCAAAGTATGATTTCTCCTACATTCTTTCCTATAGAGACATGTATTAAATTGGCCACCTTCATCCAATAAGACAGTCACATCCAAAAAGGCTATTTCTTTCTTGGAACTCCTGACATGAAACTCAAAAATAATGTAGTACTCCCAAAGTACTCCACAAAACTTGATAGTTCATTCTCATTACCTGTCCATAAAATAAATATGTCATCGACAGAAGATGATTCTGCTCAATTAATACAAACTCATTTCCCAATACATCATGACCAAATTGGCGTAGCTATTGGCATATGACATGCCTATAGCTATGCCCCACTTTTGCTAAGAATGGTCAGTTCCATAAACAAAGATGTTATTCTCCAGTATAATTCTCAATAATGAGCAGATTTGTGAGATAGCAGGGCCATCAAAATCTGTGTATGTTCCTGAATAGATTGTATCCCATATTCATTGGGAATCGCTGTAAATAAACTTTTTACATCCATTGTTACTAGTCTAAGGCCTTCTCTTCCATCCATATTCATTACACAATCATGTAATATGTATAAGAAAGGAGATGTATCTCTTAGAACTGTTCTCATCCCAGGTAGAGCCTTCTTCAGTTGAAATTCCTCAAACATGGAAGCTGGCTCGGGGAGCCAGCCTCTTCCAGATACTATCGGATGTAGTGGTGGATCATCTCTGTTTTTGTGCATTTTGGGTAATCCACTAATAAAAGATACTGGATCGTTAACTCTCAAATAATCATATAAGGCTTCTGTGATGACTATAATCATTAACATGTCATACAAGGTGTCATTAACTCTTTTAATTGTCATCTTTACTTCCCATTTAGGTATCTTCTTGTATGTAGTCTTGTCACTAAACATTTTCAGCATTCTGTCATGATAGTCTGTAGTGTACATTATCGTGATAACTCTTCCCTTCTCAGCTGGTCTGATGGTTAAATCCCTGTTCTGTGACAGCTCTTGTAGTGCTTCCCATTCATGTTGATTCAAGTTATAGAAACCATGATTATTGTTATTTCCATATCATAGCAGAGCTACTTTCTTCTCACAAACACGCATAAAGGTCTCTATGATAGGGTGAGAAGGGGTATAAAAACACTCGGCTTTCTGAAATCATTGAAATTATAATCATTACAATCATTCCTAAAGTAATGCCTTAATGCAACATTCCCGCCAAAGCACTTAATATCTACTGTAAATTCACTTAACCTTGACTGAAGTGCAGGAATAAAAGAAAGTCCTTTATTTAAGGGAAATCTGTGCCTCTGTCAGCTGACCTTTTCATAACTTCACCATCAAGGACTCTCTAGAGTCACTCATATTGTTAATTTCTTTCTCTTCCTGCTCCTGCTGTGAGACCAACCTCTGTGTACAAAAGATTGTTTCAATGGAACACGAAGACCCAACTAAAATGGCATGTGAAGAGCTTTATCCTTGGGTCTAGTGCTTAACTCCACATCAGTGCCAGTTCTATTGTTCTCAATCTGTTTCTTCTCTCCATTCTGATGGTTGATGTAATTAGCCGTACTGTTCAAGGAGTCCAAGGTGGATTTAAGATGGGCAGTGTGATCTATTAACTCCTTGCACTGTGACGGACATGTTATCCCTTGTATTACTCATATGGAGGGAAGGGGTTATCGTGGACAAGTGCTGTAGCACATGATTGTTTCCATTAACACTGGGTTATTCCTTATTTTTCTCCTTGGTGGCATTACCTTGTGATTTTGGCCAGTGAAAAATTTCCCATTTCTGAAGTATTGATAATCTCTGGCTAACTTCTTGCTTTTTACATTTTTCATTTTGCTATGATACAATATCAGACTGTATTGCAATGTTTCCACCTTATTTAAAAAAAGTCTCTGGAAGAGTCATTTTCTCTAGCTCTACCAGTTTAGCTTCTATGAAGCTTGCTATTTCTTCTTCCATAGGACTGAAAAATTCTAACAACAGTCACATATAACGGAAACTGGTTTCAAGATTAATAGCTTGCCACTTGGCAAGTAAATCTGGATACAAGTTGCCATGGGTAGGCAGACATCTCACTCTCAGTCCTCTAGGTATAACATTATAATGTTAGCAATCCTCGAGGTGGAAACATTGCCATTGCAGGTGTTTGAGCTTGTATGCAGCATTTTCCAGCACCTCATTATTGCAGGGCATATTTGCTTATTCCATGGACACATCACTAAGATTTAGTTTTAGCAATGGGTTAGCTAGAGGCCCAAGTACACCAGTTAAAGTTCTACTAGTACAGAACAAAGTAGACTTATTCTCTGTTGTTTATCCACCGTTAAATCAAGTTAACCAGCAGAACAAACAAACAAAAAACATTAACCACTGAAGACTGCTAAAACAATGACTGAAGATTAAACACAAGAGTTGCAATATCACCACAAAGAGAGAGTAGAATGTATGTTCAGCAGATAATATCAAAATAAAACCAGCACAAATTAATAATGAACAGATAAAATCGTTCAAACAACAGGATGTACAGCCTCACAAATAAGATGAGTGCTTTCTATTATGCCTTCATCAGATCCTGTTCACACTAAATCACCGCCCTTTTTTATATTGTTACTAATCCAATCAAGTCATCTCCTGAGCTTCCTGCTTTTCAATATAGGTTTAAAATGATATTCAGGTAAAATTCTAATGTTATTATATGCAAGGGCAAGAAAACCATTTGACCCTCAAATGACTTCGTATACCAGTACAATAAACTCTACTGCATGTGTAATCCGTCCACATACATTCTCCCCTAACATATCACCACATTAAATTCCTCCACATTGCCAGATGTCTAAATCGTCCCTCACCTACCTTGGGAATACTACTCTGTGAAGCTGCTGCTGCTGCCCTTTCAATAAGGAAGCCATCGATGGAGTCAGTATCTGGTCTTGTGATACTATACTGCAAGCAAAATTTAGCAAGCCTGATGATGACATGGATTCCCAGACTCATGTTTTTTTCTTCATGAATGCTGTATTTATCTTTTCTGAGAAAGTTTATTACTTGGCTGCCTGAATGTTTGTGTACTTACCAAACCCATAAAGGTCAATGTGTTATCCATGGTCATTTGTCCCAGTCCCCTTCAGTAAACGCATCACACCAAATAACATTTGACGACCTTTATTAAACTTCCTTAACTTTGATTACCAATTTATTTACAACTGGATATAGTATAGTTGATTCTAAATGCAGCATAAACATCCTTATAATGTTAATAATGACAGCGTACCTGTGCATCCTGCCCAGTAAGCAGTGTCCATACCTTTGCTCGCATACTTTACTTATAAACCTCCTTGTAATGTTAATCAGGGCAGCATACCTGCTCATTCTACCCAGTAAGCAGCGTCCAAACCTTTGCTCACTTAATAAACCATTCAGAAAATTACCAAAATACTAACCAAATAAGCAGCATCCTTACCTCTGTTTGCTTACCTATTCAGCAAACTTCCTCCAGCTGCTCATTTCTTTTCCACAAATCCTTGGAATAAGCCTCCACACAACGGAGGGGGAACAGAAGAGGGCAAGCCTGTCCCTCTTCTCTGCCAACCAGCCTGACCAGGCTGTTCCCCCTCCCTTCTACCCAAAATTGTCCAACCAACGGCCTCCCATAAAGGGAAGGGTTAAGCCAAACATCATTCGGTGTATCCATCATCTGTAAAGTCCCTTAGAACCCTGTCATCAACCCCATGCCTTGAACTACTAGCACTGGAATGCACCTTGATAAAACCAAATGGAGTAGGATTAACCATGACCCCAATGTACCACCGAAACCTCCACTCGAAGAGAATACATTTTCTTTTGTCCGCTTCCCTCAAGTCACTAACCATGGCTCAGCTTTTCTGGAATAACAACCTACAGCCATAACAAGTGCCACAGAAACTATAACCCCTTGAACACAATTCCACACCCTGGCAAAGAATGGGTTCCATACACTAGATCGAATTTTCACTAATTCGAAATAGTGCATGGAATGCTCACTGCAGCGAAAGTGCACTTAATCGAAAGTGCACTTACGCAAAGTTCAGTACAACAAATGAGTGTTGTACTGAACTTCCGTGCAGTACTCATGGACCTTAGGGTTAGGGCACGGGTCATAGTAAGGGGATAGCCCATAAGGCTATCCACTTACCATGACCCGTGCCTTAACCCTAAGGTCTGTGATGACTGCAGCACAGTGAAGGACATAGCAATGTACTCCACTATGGTGCAATAGTCACGAACTTTAGGGTTAGGGCATGGGTTAGGGTAAGGAGATAGCTTTACTAACTATCCCCTTACCCTAACCCTAAGGTCCATGACTATTTGCACCATAGTGGAGGACATAGCTTGTTTTTTATGTCCTCCACTGTGCTGCGGTGTTTTCTGTGAAGTGCACTTACGCAAAAGTTCACTTTCGTTAAAGTGAACTTTCGCAGAAGTGAGGCTTCCTATTACAAGTTCGAAGTAGTGAACTTTCATTCTTGTAATAGGAATCCACAAAGAACACCTTTAATAAGTCTCAAACCAAGGGCCCTGTTAACTATAGCATCTCACACTAGCCTACCAAACTACACAGTTCTGGATGTATAGTAACCTGATTACTGCAGGGAATAGTCCAACTCCAAAACCATGCCCTAACACTAAGATCCAGAACCAGAACCCCTTGACATAGTTCTTGAAAACTCACGTAAGCCCAACAATGACGTAATCTACGTGCCCAACCATAAACACCACCAGTGTACTCATTACCAAATGGCAATCACCCTACCTACTCAAAGAACAAACTTATCACCCCAACAACCACACATTAGGAATCCCTCAGGCCTCATGTTAAAGAACAACTTCTCTTTGGCACTTCAACAGGCTTACAAGAGCAATGGGGCTTTAGCCTAATAAGTTCCTGCACTCCTATGAGTGATGTGACTTTACTCCTCCTGTGGGATTCTCACAACCCATAATCCGTTCCCACCAGTTTCACACTAGCTCCCTACCTGCCTCTACCTAACTTGCCCCACATTCCAATGCAATAATCAGCTCCCCCGCTACCTGATCACAGCACCCTATCTTGCCTTAATGACCCAGCAAGGGGAATTACCAAAGACCACCTTGTGCACCACTCCATCCACCACTTCAAGCTCGCCCTGCTTCCATCATCTGTGAACTCACTGTGTAGCGCCATCACCGGCACCACCACACCACCATCTACAAAGAAAAGGGGAAAAGTAAATCCTGTAAAATATAAAGAAAAAGGCTGCACCTTATACCCACTTATTCCAAATTACAGCAGTAGCATTCCAAAAATCCCTATTTCAGTCAGTAACTGTAACCATGTTGTGCTCCCCATGTGTAACCTCCTCACTTGCCACTGCTTCCATCACCTGTGAATTCCCTCTGTATCACCACAGCTGGTACTCAGCAAACCACCATTTACAAAGAAAAGGACTAGGGTAAATCATCTAATATGTAAAGAGACGGCTCTACATGATACCCACCTATTCCAAATGACAGCCGCGACATTTCAAGACCCCTTCTGCAAGAAGGAAAAGACACATAAAATATCCAAAATACACAACACACATTCCAAGACATCTTCAAGGATAACCTATCCTGTCAACCCGGGAAGGAATGCACCACCGCCACTCACATCTATGACGAAGCAGCCGTAACTGAAACCTATGCTTCCAATGACCCTACCCAATACCCAAGATAAATGTAACTACCCATCAAGTATGTTAAAACTAAACTCCATGTATGGAGGGACCTATCAATATCCACAACCAAGGTAACCTTGCAATTCCAGCCCACCTCAATTAGAGCCCTGTATAAGCCAAGCCAACTTATATAGTAAAATCATAAGCCTAGCTCTTAACCTTCCATCTTCAAATGCGGTACACTAACCAACACAATATGGAACAAATGAACACAATGCAGCAAACCTAATAATAGCTGACTACATCTTACTAAACACAGTCAGGTAGTATTTTAAATATTTCTCTTACAAACTTAAAAGGTTGATAGAACCAGTTGTGGTAGCAGGGTCACCTGCAAACATCAGATAAAGATGAAGCACAGCCAGCATCAAAAAGGGGCCTGCTGCATCCCACATGAGTCAGCGAGCCAACGGAAAACCATTTCTCATCTCAGATGTAACCCAAACCATACCCAATACATCCTCTCCATTGCAAAGCAGTGTATATACTGTTGTAAAACTGTTATTCCTGTGCAGACTAATTATGACATATATAACTCACATCATCTACCAGTAATATGTCTTCTATAATCCAGTCTTTTACATGTTTGTAAGTTTTGCAAATTTCTGTACTTTTTTATATTTTGTCATGTTACAAATGTCTGCATTTTATACTAAGTATCGGAGCTTTTTGTATGTTTGTAAGTTTGAAAATTCCTGTACTTTATATTGTAATGTTGCAAATTTCTGCATTTTATACTATGTACCAGAGCTTTTCTCCTCGGGTCTCCACTGAAAATGGGCCACAAGCCCAGCTGGACTAACTCAGTTAACAAACAATAATAAATAAATAAATGTAACTTAAGTAGCCAAACATACCACAGTGGAGTGGAACCAAGAGCAACCCAGGGACTCACAGCAGCTAGAAGCAAACCTTGAGAAACCAATGCCCCCCTATAACACAACCATAACTCTCAAACTCTTAAAGCCCACATTCTGGACAAAGCCATCAGTAAAAGTGGGACAAAGGCCCAAAATATAAGGGCAATGCTTAAGTTGATACCTACAGACTATCTATTAACATGGATTTTGAAGGTTATGAAGTACTAAGCTCAAATGTCTGTCATTAATTCCTAAATAAACAGCCTCTGCTAAGCTCAAACCCAGGACCTTACACACCATAGACAATGTGATTTACCACAAAGCCACAACAAATATATACATTGCAACTGAATGCTAAATTGAATCAACATCTCCCCATTTACAAATAACAAATGAAGTATTAATATAACTATATCTAATAACATCCTCCCAGTAAGCATTCAACAGAGTATGTACCAAATACTGGGACTGTGATAACACAAATCTTCTGAAGGGTATGAAGTCTGTCAGTATTTCCTAACTTCAGTCATAATGCCCAGTCAGTAACATAGTAAGTCTAAACCATTCCCTTTTGCAACTGAAACTCTGCATATTATGTTTGTTAAGGAAAGGCACCTCAATTAGTATGCTAAACTCCAATATATGCCCACCCCTTACCACCTGCATTAAGCCAGCTGACCGATCTGAGGACCCTGTAGCCAACTTCCAACCAAAACATCACTCAATTATCTATCATTATAACCACCAATATCTGTATTTACTATTGCTGCCGCTAAATGAACCTTGCACGCACCACCTCTGATCATGACCAAATAGCGACATTTACTTTCACAACTGCACTTTAGTCCTGTCAGATTATGCTAATGGCTTTTAAACATTATTATTTCAGAGGAATCATTCATTTTCTATGGGCTGAGGTAAAGCAAAGAGAAACCTGTAAACATCACTGTAAGAGCTGTCCTATACAACATGGCTTGCATGATATATAATCGGGTAACTGTTGAAGGGAAGAAAAAAAAAATGAGAGCAGATGACCTCACCACACGTACATACATATATGTCAGGCCTGGGCATTAATGCACAGCTCACCACAAATAACTTTTTATGCTTATCACACTACTTTAGCTTTACCGCAGTTTATATTTTTATTTATTTTTATGTATAATATTTCCTGTTTATTCCACTTTAAGCCTGTGTATTTTTTTTTTATATATATGGTAACGACCCGCTGGACTCATTGTACCTATCAACCTCTGCAAACAAGAAAACAGAGATCCATAAAAAAATAGTGGAAAAAAGCTCACATAATACTGCCTCTGAAATATAAACAGTCTGTAGGATAACAGGTTTACAATAGTATGGGTACGAAGTCTGAACTATACATCTGCCATTAATATCTAAGAACAAGCAATGCTCGTGGCCACTTAGACTAACAGCACTCTCACCGATCATCCGTATCTCACTGCGCATGAACAAACTCATTATTCGCAGGCAGCTCCTAACATGTTTTTCAATTAAGGGATTGCTAACCTCTTGTTCTGCTGTCCATGGAGCAGAAATGAGCCACTTAAGCCCTTACTAGAGAAAGAAGAAGAAAATCACCCACACAAACCACCACTGGAAAACACTGAGAAGCCGCTGACAACATTTTTTTGGCATGTCTCAACCTGTCAAAGCAAGAAATCCAAACAAAGTCACCAGGAACTGTGGAATTACGTCTCAAAAGCAAACTTTGCTACAGACCTAGAAAGCCAGCAGGAGAAGGACAAGAGATCACTCTTTGACAATGAGCAGAGTACCCAGTCAGCTTTGCATGCTAACCAAATAACGTGATAAATAAATTATTCAGCAATCTGAACATTTTGCGAAATTCTGGACAGGTGAGATTGAGTTATGGGAGTAATGTAGTACAGAGAAAGCGGGATTTGTGTACTGAGATGAGAATTAAATATTAGGCAACCCCCCCCCAAACACACGCACACACACACACACACACACACACACACACACACACACACACACACACACACACACACACACACACACAGACAAAACTTTGTCATGTAAATACTCCTAATCTTAAAGCGAGTTTCATGTAACACATTTAAGAAAATACAAACATTTACAACAGGTCATACAACGATGTTGTTATAAAAGTATTGTGCACTCGATCTAGCTGTAGATCTTTAATAACTATTAATTTTAGAATCATATACTTATGGAATACTGCCAGAAAACAGATTTCCGATGACAATGGAAATATTAGGGGCAGGATTATATATATATGCTTTTTCATGACTGATTAGTCTGGCTAAATAATTGTGAGCCACTTTTTGAGTTTTGCAAATAGCTGAGCAGTCGCTTATTTTGTGGGAATTGTGAGTAAGCGAGTAGCAGTGCACAAGCAACCTGTGCAGATAAGGGCAGATGCTCCACAACAGATGTAGGGCCCACGGAGGTACAAAACACTTGTTAGTTGGCATGGTTAGGCATTGTTGTTAAAAGGAGTGTTTTACTCAGGCAGGGCTCCACTCTGTTCATGGGCAGGGAACTTTGCTGAGCCGCAAACTGTCCCAGTGACAAATATATTTTGCTTGTTATCAACAAGATATTCAAGACACTGCATTGTTACACCAGCAAAACATAGAATTTCAAAGTACACTACAGACATACCGATGTGGGACCAAAAACGCATGGTAGGGGCCCAATGTAAAAGCACCATACACATACATACACACAAGGCAAGTCTGGCACTCCGCAGAAATCAAACATAGCTTTCACCAGACTGTTAATCATGCTATGTGCATGTGCAATCACATCGGCTGCAACGTAATACAATTCCTCGCAAAGTAGTGTACTGATGAAGTACTAAAAAGGGGAATATTGCTCCAATGATTATCATGCAACCTGCGCTACCTCACCAACCAAACTCAGCACCAGGTCATGTTATAATAGCGGCAACCACTCACTACATGCCTTTCATAGACAACAAACCAGTAAATAACACTGTGACCAGCCTCCGACCCTCCAAACAGCAAACCCTCACTGATAACCAGCCAAGGATACTTAATCTACTGCAAGTCCAAGCACCATCACAGTTCATTACTCAAACCATAATACTGCCCACCCCACCACCACACAACTATACATGTAACCTACCAGGGACAGGTGAAACCTGCTACCCAACCACCCTGTTTGCAAAGAGCCGGACAATTAATCATAGAACAAAATGCCCCCTGCATATATCCAAATTCTCCCCAAAAAAAAAAAAATGAATTAAGCTGTATATGCAGATCATCTGTCCCCAGCCAGTACCCAGAGGCCTACCTTTTATCTCAGAATACTTACAGGTCATCATGAGCATGTCTTGCCATAGCAAGTTCACGCCAAAATGTCATTACTTACCCAGCTACACTTGTCTAAACCCCTTAAGCCCCTCCCCACCCTTATCTCATTTCCTCCCAATCATCCCTCCATTTAACCCTTTCACCTACCCCACCCACTTAACTCCCATTAATATATCAGCCTAACCCCTACTGAAGATGTCCCAGCATAACTTGTTAATGGTATATCTGGTCATATAAAAACAATTGATCCCCTTTATTTTTTAAGCTTCCTGGATAATTAAAACATGCAGTAACATGGAAATAACATGGTATGGCTTATATTCTGTCCTTGAGGCCATGAGATATATAAACCTTAGGACCCATCTTTTCCACATCTGTGCCTTAAACTGCCTTGCCGCTTCTTTCCTATTGCTGCTAGGAATGATATAAAGTCCTTTATCCCTAGTTCATCCTACCACAAATTCTTTCTTACACATTTATCATTAAACATCCCAGATATATTCAAATAATCTCCCTTCCATATTCTGTCTCTCCCAGTGCTGACATTATGAGATAGCAAATGGTTCATGCTTCTTGTTCTCTATTACTTGTGTTCCTTTTCCTAGTGCGCCACCTATGCTGAGTTTATGATATACACAGTTGTGACTGCCTTCTCTTCCTGTCAGGTGTAACAGTTCCAGTGTGACCTGATGGGATACTGAGCTCACAGGCTCCTAAGGGCCTTTTTCTAGACACAAATCACTATAATCATCCCTGTAATTTGCATTATCTTAAAGTAAGTTAGACTGTCTGAAGTTGGGTAGTCCAGGTACTGTTCCTCCTCCTTAGTCTATTGCAAAGTGGCTCCTGGCCCATTTGGAAAATTCAGCAGTAATACTCTCTTCTCTGTTGCTCTGCCCCCTTTCACTGACTATATCTATACTGTCAATTACTTTTTTTAATTATATGGTTTTATGTTTATAATGTGAAGTGCACAGAGCTAATCCTTCCCACAATATAGTGTCAGTGTTCTTAAATTAAGGTAACTCCAGGTATATTAGATACCCAGAGGAATTTTAAAATATCCCTTTTTAATACTTGGAGTTTTAACAGGTGAAAATTAAATGGCATATTTTCCATATAAAGCACTCAGTAAAGTAATTGTACTGATAGTCAATTCCTGTTAATAAGAAACATACTTGGGGATTCATTAACAAGTGTGTACACATTGCTCCAAAGCCCATGATCAGCTGTCTATGCATGATGAGCAGCATTGCTCACTCAATATGCAACATGATAACCAGCCCTGCAAATCAAGTTGCATCTGCCTATGGATGGAACACCAGCTAGCAGCCACACTGAGGTGCAGCAAGGGTTGAGCACACAATATAAACACTGGAAGTAAATAAGCTTGACTTCAGCAAGTGAGCATGCTCAAACTACCAGTACTACCAAGTACAACTTGTAACATATAAACAAAAGGCAGGTAAAGCCCCAAAAGAAACTGGTTATCTATAAAAGGAGTCATGTGCAAACCCACTTAGCATATTTAGGGACAATTCTAGAAAATTCAGGGCCACACAGGTACACTTTTTATATCACTTTAAAACATAAATCTTGAGAGAAGGAGATAAGTGTGGAGTCAGCTGTAAATATGAACAGAAGGCTACACCTGTAATTATTGTCATTAACTACTATTAAGTATAATTCACCATCATGACGCAAGGTCACTACATATTACAAAGGATTAAGAGGGACAGAGCTACAATGTAACAAAATGAGGAAAGTTCATGAATAATATTGTCTGTTGAAAGGTACGATAACAGTTCGTAAGGAAAGATGATACAGTAGGGGACATTGCATGTATTGCAGTTAGGGAAATTCACTGGCATTGTCATGTGTACTGGGAAATTAAACCAAGGCACTTAGTTATAGAGAAATGAACTGATGTTTGAAAAGACATGCAGGTTAAACACAGTTAACCCTTTCCTTGTATTATATGTATTGAAGAAATGAAAATGAAGGTGTAATGGC
This sequence comes from Protopterus annectens, assembly GCF_019279795.1. Lineage (NCBI taxonomy): Eukaryota > Metazoa > Chordata > Ceratodontiformes > Protopteridae > Protopterus > Protopterus annectens. Next base: position 873,690,162 of record NC_056732.1, read on the forward strand.
AAATTACCCTTGTCTGAAAATGAGGATATATTGAGAAGGTTAATGACCCCCTGTACAATCCTTCCCATATACATCATAGTAGAAACAATTAGTTGTGGAAGCAGCATGCATATTGAGACTAGTGGGACGTGAGGCTGTTAATGCATCTGAAGTAGTTGTGTAGTGCAATCCAGAAGGACATGCCACAGAAAAAGAAATGTCACTGTGAACGACATATTAATAGAAGACTATGCTGCAATGCATTGTCACAGATGTCTAACTATAACAGATGAGATATACTTAATCAAGAGATGATAGACATAGTCATAGGATATTTATTAAGATGCAAACTCTAGAAGTCAAAAGTCAAGTGAAAGCAGTTCATTTACATTTGGGTTATGTGTGCATGAAGATCAGTATATGTTTATGGACATGATCTAGGTACGAGTGAAAGGAAGACCACACAAGGGTAGTTAGCACATAAAGGAATTAAGCTAGTAGTATCATGTAATAACATGTGTTACATCAATTGTTTCACTTTTTATTTCAATGTGACTGGAATATAAAGCTGTTGTGGCAGTGTAGTCCTCATAGTAAAGGTGTGCTTCCTGCTGTAGCTGCAACACATACATATTTAAACACATGCTGACAAAGTACACTTCTCAACACAGTATTGCATCATGTTGTAAATCATAACAAGCTCTGAAGTGAGCCTTGTGCAACACAATTGTAATACCAGCTTAACAGTATACAATTATAACCCACAAACAGATGCAAACTGAAGTAGTAACTGAACTGTTGAATATTTACATTTCACCTACATCAGCTGTACACTGGCATATAAAATGTTGTTATCCTCAGTGCATTAGTCAATACCTCCACTGGACAGACATTGGCAAGCTACTGGAGGCAAATTCTAAATTGTTAACAAATAACAGCAAATGACAATAACTATTTCATAACATTGATTACTTAATGTGCTGTGTGGTAAATGTCACACAACAGATGCATCATTATATTGGGCATGCTCATAAAGAAGTACACTAATGAAACATCCCCAGCCCACAACAAAGCCCAAAAAAAGAATAGCACAGTTCCTATCACTGTTTTTGACCACCCTGCAGCATGACACATATACAGCTCTGTCACATAAGCCATTCTTGCCTTTAACCTCTAAAATTGTGAACAAAATAAAAGGCATGCATCCCTGGAGTTGAATACATGCTATATATGACAAGTTCTTCTTGTTTTACACTATGTGCTAATCGACAACGCCACACAACAACTCGCAACAGAGTTGTCATATACAACACACACTTGAAAAGATAAAATGAGTATTGTGTTTCAATGTAAATGCCTTACATCAAAGGGAGTACAAAAGTTGTCCTTTCTTTCCACAACTGTAAATGTTTCCTGTAAGTCATACTGCAAATATCATTGCTTTTGGTGAAGCAAATTTTTCCTGGAAACATTTACTGAGACACTTGGTACGCCTTGCCACACCTGAAAACTTGCCTAAGTTCGTAGCTCATACAGATGTGTATCATCCACTGTTGCCTCAAAAAAAAACATATCTGATCTGTAATGAAGCACAAATGTGAAGGAATTACATCAGTAGTGTGCTGAAATGCTTATGGCTCCTTTAAAATATAGTCTGAGGGCTCCAAAGTCTTTAGCCCAGTTAATGTTTGCACAACTGTGATTGTGCCATATCAGCATTGGCTGTCTATCATAGTTGCTTAACAGAAATACATTACAAGATTCAAACCCATGCTTATCGAGGTATACAGTCTAGGAAGCTGAGTAGTAAATGCTTCTGCAATAGGAGACTTTAAAGTACATTTGCCTGAAAGGACTCACTTCAAGGTCTGACTTAAGCAATGTTTTGAATGATCATGTATTCCCTAAAATGTCTATTGATTGATCAAAAGCCATTAGCCATGTTTCTGTTCACACAACTGTGAGTCAGCCATATCACCATCTGTTGGGTAAGCCACTCCTGTCTGTCACTATTTTTTGCATATATATATATATATATATATATATATATATATATATACATATATGAGGTCCTGCCTATCTAAATCCACATGCTATAGAAATAACTGTCTGTGCCCCAGGAAAAGTCTTAAATCATTACATTCAAGTGACACCTCCAGGTGCATCTGCAATTAACTCTTAATGACACCTCTAGGTGTCAAATATTGCTTGTTCATATTTGCATCAATAATTCCAAATCCATGCTATGTACACAGTTTTAAAAGATTTCATCTTAAAGCTTACACAATGGCAAACTCAACTGCATTAATATTTGACCTCTGTTAAGTGCAGGCAAATAGATATTAATTGCTGTTTTTATGATTATTAATTTATATAGATATAATGTTCACATTTTTCTAAATATCTCAACAACCAAGTAACACAGACCTAACCCCTTAGCCTCATACAAAAGATCTCAGGTAGGTGAATAAAATGCCACTGAAAGTATGTGTGTAACTTGAGTGGTTGCTAACATATTGTTTACAAAATATTGCAAATGTAATAGTTCCTGTGTTTACTGTGACTTATAAAATTTGGTTTAAGACCACGAACCTAAAGAATACTACCACTATAAAAATAGCTTGTGCTGAAGAGTTTGTCATTTCTACTTATTTCATAACCCCATATGGTTCCAGAAATGTGAACATTTGTTTGAAATGTGATAACATAATTTGATTCTGTCAAAAGGCTTAAGCTCTGCCCATTGGAAGTTACATTGTAAACTTTCTGAGCTCCACTGGAGTGAATGAGTTAATACAAGTGTCTCAGAATGTGTATTTCATTGGGACAATTCATGAATGTGTTGAAAGGCCTATGACTGACCTAAAAGAAAAGGAAAGATTTGAGGTAATGTTGGATAAGGCTGTTATCCATTTCAGTACAATCATATTCCCCGGGATTCATGAAGCTTGCGACAGGCACAGGTGTAGCGTTGGTGTTTTAACATCAAATATGGCCGCTGTCCGATCCCGGTACGAGCTGTTTCCACGTGTACTACCAGCGTACGCCAGAGCTGCACAGCTCATGGCACTTGTATGCTAATTACCCCATATACAGCAGTGTAGCATACAAATGAAGGTATATAGCAATTCATGAAGTGATGCAGGCATAGTGTAAGCATGCAGAAATGTAAACCAAAAATATGGTTTACATTTTTTCAAACAGAACATCGAAGCCATGACAGCGGACCAAACTTACATATAACAATGTTAACATATGCCAATGGCTAAATATACAGCCAATGGCATAAAAAACACGCACAACACATAAAAAATAACATTTAATGTCATGGCCACACTAACGCAAAGTCCAACCGCAGTGCATGGGTGCGCAAACGGGAACACAAGGAAAATATATTTAGATGTCATAAAACTGCAATGTAACACAAATCATGATTTCGCCATAATAGTCAATGGCAGGCATGCTACACCACAACCAAAGTGCAAGGGTTGCTAAGGGTCTGTGACAGTGTTCCATGCAGTAACTAGGAATTAGCAGTCAATGCCATGCAAATGAGTCAAGTAATACTGAATTGCAAATGTCCCACCAGCGTAAGGATGTATCACACGGTGCAGAGGTACAACACTGAGGAGTGGCCTGGAGATAAACATGGCATCATGAGAGGTGTGCACCGCCGTAGCTGTGAGCACATTGGAGCATGGGAAATCCGGGTTGCCTGTTGCTAAGCAAAGCAGCAGGATAGGGGTGTGTACCTAGCCATAGCTATGCTTAGCTGAGAGCACACAAGGTGACCGAAAGTGCATGTGAACGTGGATGAAAATGCGCTCACAAGCCGGTAAATGGGCCTGCGCAGCACGCAACTTAGCTGAAATAGGAACGTTACGGGAAGACAATAAGGAAATGCTGCAGCATGGTAATATGAGTACAAATGAGTTTTCATAGTTTCATAGTTTAGTACTAGGCTATCTGCCCTGGGGCATTTGTAAGCCTAGCCATAGTGATGTGTCTTTTGCCACCCCATGAAATGGTACAAAAATGCACAGAATAGATTTAGAATACTGTGCCTCTGTCTAGTAGTGACACAGTGAAGGTCCCCTTATATAATAGAATTAGTTTACTGTGCCCCTGTCTAGTAGTGACACAGATGTGACCCCTGGGGTAAACTTAAGAATCTCCCATCCACTCATCAAGATTTCTCTTGAAGAGAGTCAGTGAGGGGCTCTGTCTAACATGAACTGGGATCTTGTTCCAGAGCATGGGAAGCCTCTGGGTTATAAATCTATCCCTCCAGCATGTCCTATTCAAACTTGTGCCGAGGTTTAAGTCTTTAGCTCTCGTGGTTCTGATGGATTTGGATTTTTTGAGGTGGAGCATGTCCATCAGTTCCTGATTGGACATGGCCTTGTACGTCAGGCAGAGATCACCTCTGAGCAGGCGGTATGCTACTGAATAGAGCTGGAGTTTCTTTAGTCTGGCAGAATAAGACATATGTTGGAGACCCTTGATCCTCTTGGTGAGGTACTTTTGTGGTCTCTCTAGCTGTTGCAAATGCTGGGTGAGGTACATACCAAATGGGGCATTATACTCAATCATGGGTCTGATGAGGGAGGAGTATAGGGGTACAATGACATCCTTGGATCTGGATGTGAATCCCTTCATGATAAGGTGTGCAAGGTAGAATGTTTTTCTAACCACTTTGGCAACGTGGGTGTCAAATGAGAGGTCACTGTCGACTTGGGTCCCTAGGTCTCTGATTACTTTTCCATACTCAGTGGGTTGCTGTCTATGTGATAATTTGTGGGTACTTTGTTTTTCCCAAAGGGGATGACTATACATTTTTTGGCATTTAGTTTAAGGCCATGACTCCGGCACCAGTTGTCCGTTTATGTGAGGCCTTTTTGTAGGATGTATGTGTCCGCTGGTGTATCGACTATGGCGCCTAGTTTGCAGTCATCTGTGAACTTTGTCAGCCACAACCCTCCCATGTTTGCTTTAACATCTGAGAAATAAATGCTGAACAAGAGGGGTCCCAGGACAGATCCCTGTGGGACACCACTTGAGACTGGCTTTGAGTCTGACATTGCTCCAGTGATTTTAACTTTATGGGTTCTGTCCTTTAGCCAGTTTGCAACCCATCTAGTGACATAAGGGTTTACGTTTAAGCTGTTGAGCTTATCTATGATGCCTGAGTGGGGTATTGTGTCGAAGGCCTTAGCCAAGTCCAGGTAGGCTGTATGGACTGTTTTGCCCTCATCAATGGCTCTAGTGACTGTTTCGAAAAAGTCAACCAGGTTCAAAAGGCAGGATCTGCCCTTCACAAAGCCAAACTGGGTGGGGTCAAGTGTCTGTAGGTCCCCAATGTCTCTGTTTATGAGTTCCATGATGATTCTTTCCATAGCTTTCCAGACCAGGCTGGTTAAGCTTATGGGGTGGTAGTTCCCAGGGTCTGTAGAGGTACCCCCTTTGTGGAGTGGGACCACTGTTGCTGTACGCCAGTGTTCAGATACATATCCTGTAGTAAGGCTAAGGTTAAATAGCATTTTTATGTGCGGGTTTAGCTCCTCTTGGAGTTCACGTAGCACGCAACCCGGGATACCGTCAGGTCCCATTGATGCTGTGTTTTTAGCTTTGTTGAGGGCAGCTCTCACTTGAACATCTGAAATGACAGGGAGATTAGATTCAGCTGGGATAAGAATTTCTTCTTTTGGGGGTGAGGGAGGGGAGAAATTTGCACTGAACCTGTCAGCCAGAATGTTGGAAATATCTGTGGGTTCAGTGTTTTTTTTTGTTGTTGTGAACTAACTCTGAGCATATCTGAGGGTGTCCGCCCAGGTTTCTAACATAGCTGAAGAAGGCTTTGTGGTTATCTTTAGTGTCCTTAGTGATTTTTCTCTCAAAGTTGGCCTTGGATGTTTTTGTAAGAGAATGTAGTTTTCTGCTAGTGTTGATCAGAGATGTCTTCCCTTTATGGGATTTTGCTCTGTCGTGCAGTAGCTTCCTTCTTTTGCTATACAATTGGTTAATGGCTGAGGTCCACCAGACAGGACGCTTGCCTTTGGTGGAGAGGGACTTGGATTTATTTGGGATTGCATGATCCATGCATTCTTGGAGATTTCCATAGAAAGCATTTGTGAAGGATTCGGCATTGTGGGATGTGGTATCCACTGGCCCAGTGGGCTTAAAGGATACCCTCTCAGTCTTAAGAAGAGTGAAGTCTGCTTTTGAGAAGTTTTTCACTGTGGTCTTTTGTGCTGGTGGTGGAGGTGGGGTATGTATATCCAGGGTGATTAGTTTGTGGTCAGATCTCACATGTGAGGGGTATACCTCCGGTGTGGAGTATTTTGTCCCCATGTTTGTGATGATCAGGTCTAGTATATTATCTCCCCTAGTGGGAGAGGTGACTAGTTGTTCCAGTGCATTTGAATTTATGAATTCCAGGAACCTTTGGGCTAGAGTGTTAGGGCTAGAATAATGTACCCAATCTATGTTTGGGTAGTTGAAGTCTCCCAGTATGATGGTATTTTGTGATACATTCATATCCTCTAATGTCTTCAGGAAGGTTGAGTGGGGTTCCTGAGATTGAGAGGGTGGTCTGTAACATGCTACCAGTTGTATAGCAGTTTTGCCTATGGTTAGTTGCACCTGTATGGTCTCCGATGCTTCATGTGTTGCTACTAACCTGGAGGTGTGGGTGTCCTTGATGAATATGGACACTCCCCCTCCCTTTGCAGTTCGGACTGGGTTTTTGGGCCGAAAAGCATGATATGAGGTATAGCCTGGTAGCGCTAGGGTGCTCTCAGGAGCCTTGAACCAGGTTTCAGTTACTGCACAGACGTCGATGTTCTCCATACTGAGGAGTGCATCGAGTGCCTGCATCTTGAGATTTAGACTTCTGGCATTGAGCAGCATTACCCTTAGTTTTTTTCCATTTTTGTTTTCTAAGGAGGTGGGTTTGTCTTTTGAGCCTTGCCTAAAAAAGGCACTATGGGGGTGGCAAGAGCCTTAGCCAATATCCAGAAGCCCAGTGGTGACAGGTGCAAGCCGTCCCTTGCGAAGCATCGTGGCTTGTCCAACATGTCATCCCAGGCAGACAGACATTGGATCCCCTTAGAATGACACCAGTACTTGAGCCAATCATTAAAGCTGATCATCTTGTCTTTGTATTGTGGCATCATTCTTGGTGAGGGCAAGATGCTGCACAGGGTCAGGGTCATATCAGCCTGGGCTACATAATCAGAGAGCTCCTCTATGTCTCTTTTCATGTAGTCCAGGGAGGTACATCTCAGGTCATTCATGCCAGCATGGACAATGACGGAGTCATATTTCTACTTGCTTTGGAGTGACCTGAGTGCGTGTGTTATGTGGCGGATCATAGCTCCTGATAGGCAGCTCACAATCACCCTCTCCTTGTTCAGCCTGGTAAGCGGGACATCAGTGTGTCTGACTATAGAGTCACCTATTACTAGTGTATAAGGCATGGTGTTTGGCCTTAAGGGCTGTGATTGATTGACACACTGATTTATTGAAATATGTGTTGCATGTGTTTTGTTTTGAGGTGGTGAATTTTTGGATGTCTGCTTTGGGAACCTCTGTTGTTTTGGTAAGTTTTTTATTAGAGCCTACGAGTATGTCTTTGTGTTTTTATGTGTTTGGTTTGCAGTTGTGGTAGGTCTATATAGGACAGGGTTTGTTGTGTGTGTGGTTACCATCTCCTCCTGTCTGGTCATGCCAGCCCTGAGTTGAGAGAGTTCAGCCTCCAGTTTGGCTATATAGTTGCATCTCTCACATGTATTTGTGTTTGTTGGGAGGAGGAGAGGGTTGTCTGTGTACATGAGTCAATTGTAGCATTGTCTCAAGATACCCAGATTAACCAGCTGAACTGGAGAGGACGCCAGTAATCTACCACTTGACATGCTATAATAGTATAAGGGACTGTTGTGCCTTTAAGGGATGTAGATATTCACAGGGGTGGTAGGTGGATGTAGTACTTAGTACGAGAGTGCTTACTTAGTAGAGAAGTTTTGAGAACAAGTGCTAGGCTTAAAATATAGCGAGTAGTCTGATTATACTAAGAGTAGAGCTTCCTTAAGGGAAAATTTGAAGAGCAGACTTAACGGAGCCAGAAGAAGTTTAACCTTGTTTAACTGGCGCTGCATTATGCGCACAACCGCACAAAAATGCTCAGAGGCGGATTTTAAACAGGGAACTTCAAAAGATCTAGAAATGGTCCAAAACAACCAATTACTACAACTCTTGTGCTGAGGTCACTTCCTACTTGGACAGGTAGGCTGATCAAGGCTCCCCACTCCCACTGGTGAGCAAAGAAACTTCCTTCTATCCAAGTAAGGTAATGGACAACACAGGAAGTACACCACAGCCCAGAATACAGCAATGCCTGTAAACTGGTCTACACTAGTCGAGGGGAGGCGGGAAAACAAGGATTATTTTTTTGTTTTTTTTGTTTTTAGATAGAAACACATAGAAAATGCATAAACAGTAATAAATCAGTTACACGGGCTAGCACACTTTAGTGGGCAGCCTCAACAGTTAAATTAAACAAACAAACAAACAAACTTTCAATCAAATTCGACTAAAAAGTAACTTTAAGTGCAGATATTGAAATAATGCAGCAAACAGCTAAAAAACAGTTTAAGCGTGTTTAGGGTAAGCTAGAGAAGCAATTTCAAGTAAAAAAACAGCAAAGCTACTTAAATCCAGAAAGTAGTCACTTTTCTGAGTTCTCTGTAGCTAGGACCACTCTGCAGGACCACGAGGAGCTTGTCTGAGCAGTATAGCCAGAAAAAAACGCCCAGAGGCGGATTTTAAACAGGGAACTTCAAAAGAGCTAGAAATGGTCCAAAACAACCAATTACTACAGCTCTTGTGCTGAGGTCACTTCCTACAGGGACAGGTAGGCTGCTCAAGGCTCCCCACTCCCACTGGTGAACAAAGATTAACACCTAGGAACTCACAGTGGGCCATTGATGACAGCTAACAAGGCAAAATAGGAAAGGGGAGTTGCCGTACTGCTAAGAATAGAGAACTGTCACATCAGAACAAAGCAAACCTGCAGTAGATCAGCTACATAACACATTTCACAACACATTCCTGGGTTGGGAAATTAAAAAACATGAAAGCAGGCAGCTGCATGTGTGCCTGACAATGGGAGGGGAATCGGGTTGAAAAGGGAAGTAAAGGGCAATAGATGAATCACAGCAGCCAAGTGTAATTCAACACCACAGGCATCACAATAGCAGTACCTGCTGTGAAACCCACAAGTAAGATACCCTGCAGCTGGAATTGCACATACACACCCAATGACATCAGCAACTTCCAAAGCACAATAGTATAAAGTGTGAAAGCACCGCACACACAATTGTGTATTCCCAAACACTCTGCACCATTGGTGTAAACAGATGGGGAACTTTTAAAATGTACATGGTAGGGGCCGCCTAAGCTTTGATTCATCAGCATGTGTTGGAGACTGAAGGTGGTGTGGAGGATGAGGCTGACAACCACCTCAGGAACCGGAGGAGGAAAAGAGTGTTCAGACCAAGGGTAACCTACCAGGGGCTAAATGATCTGGAGATAGTAGAGCATTATAGGGTGGACAGGGACACCATACAGCAAATCATTGAGCTGTGCCAGCCACACCTCAGAGCCAGGAATAACAGATGGGAACCCATCCCAGTGGACACGAAGGTATATGTAAGCTTGAGAATACTAGCCAGAGGTAGCTTTCAAAGGCCAACTGGGGATATCATGGGGATCTCACAGGCATCAGCATCCCGTTTTTCTCCACCAGTTCCTGGATGCCATGTTGCCACATGCCAATGAGCATATATACTTCCCCCAAATGCAAAAGGAGTTGGCCAGCAATATGCACCTCTTCCACCATGTGGCAGACTACCTGGAGGTACTGGTTGCAATAGACTGCACGCACATACACATCAAGTCACTACCCGGTGAGCATGGTAGGCACTACATAAACCACAAGGGATACCACTCCATCAACTGCCAGGTCATGTGCAATGCCCAGGGCATTATCATGGATGTGTGTGCTGGCAGCCCTGGAAGCTACCACGACTCCCAGATCTGGCATGCCTCACAGCTGTACCAGGTATTTGCCAGGGGGACATCCCATATGGCCACCTTGTGGGGGATGCTGGCTATGCACTGGAACCATGGATGATGACTCCCATCAGAAATGCACACACACCCGTGCAAGACTGCCATAATGAGGCACACACACAAACCAGAATCATCATAGAGCATGTGTTTGGGATGCTGAAATCACGGTTCCATTGCTTGGACATATCTGGTGGAGCCTTGCTGTACTCTCCAGGCATGTGTGCCCATATCTTCATAGTATGTGCCATGCTACATAATATGATCCTGCAAAGACAACTGCAACAGGGACATAATGGTGAAGGCCCTCACAGCCCACTACAATTGCCAAGGGCACCACAGGCACAGAGGGATTCAGACCACAAGCATCCTGTGCCAGCCCCAGTAGGCAGAAGGAGGCGTGCCCAGTATGCCCATGCCTTGGCAAAGAGGGAATGTATAGCACATACACTGACAGTGTAGGCCCCTATGGACTGACACACTTCTCCACCTGCACACACAGTAAACATGGATGGCACACACACACGTCCACCTGTAAATTGTCATGTATAGGTGGTCTACTGTGTGCATCCTTCATAGGCAGCCCTCAACTATTGCACACACAACTGCTCTTGACACAAGGTAAGTCAATACCTGAACAGTAAATTAAGCTATCAGCATGTGTTGATACTGTATGTATAGGTTCCTAGGTACATCGGTAGGTACATGCCTAACTATCAGAGGCCATTCATAAGCCTAGCCAAAATGTGACTGCTGTCACCACCCCATTAATTAACTAACTGTCCCTATGTGGAGCAGAGCCAATTGCAGGATCCCCAGGGGTGTAACCACTGTTCCCCACCCACTCTGCAAGGATTCCCTGGTGTGTTATTGAGGGGCTCCATATAATGTAATCAGGGATGTAGTTCCAAAGCATGGGGAGTACCCATGACTGGTATCTGTCACTCCAGCATTCTCCAGTTATGGTTGTGGCAAGGTATATCTCATTACAGTGTGTGGTTCACTGTGACATGGATTCCCTTAACTGGAGCATATCCATTAAGTCTCACTTGGACATACCATTAACAAGTATCATCCATATGTACACCGAGTTACACATTTGTTTGCAGTATTGAGGAACAGCCTTAGTACACTCCAAACACTAAACACCATAACACTTGTACATATCCCAGATGCCTCAGTGGTAAAGCCAGTGACTGTGTCATTCATGATCCTGGTTCCATGACCTGCAAGGGCTGTTACGTAATTCTGTTGTCCCGAATAAGGGATGTTGGATGCAGGTTATTAAAGCACATTTAAGCACATAAAATAAAAACACAATAATCCGCTGTGTGAGGTGTTCAGATCTCAAGGATATACACAAAATGCTCTAAAAACTCAATTTAATAACCACATAAAATCCAGTTAAGTGCTTTCATCTACATTATAGACTTCATCAGAACACATTTGTTAATTCCATCCATGTTTAAATACTATCATAGACCAATCAACTCCACAAAGTTGTCAGTCAATTAATTCCTAATTATATAAATACAAGTAGCATAAAGTGCACTGTCCTTTCAGTCAAACAAGATACCTCTATTTGATTAATTTAAAAATAAAAATAAATGAATATACATTAAATAATTACCCTAATGCAATGTAAAGAACAAACATATACATATAATCACATTTTACTAATATAAATATAGTGATATTAAAGAACATTAAGAAATATTAAAAAGATGTTAAAAAATGTATACCATTCCATAAAGGAATTCATCATTTTGCTACATCTGTATATGATTAAGCCTTTAGTTCCAAAATGGGCTTAATAGATATACCATCATTTATTCCCAGATGTACTGTTGAATTTAATAATATTTGCCATCTAGTTTCTATTTCACCTAATTTTTTTACTGACGTTACCCCCTCTGGGTTTAACAGGTATATGTTGTGATATAGCAAACAAACTTTTCACAACTAGGGCTTTTGACTAGGTGTCTGTATAACACATTAGTTATGTCTCTTTTCCTAATGCAATAAAAATGGTCATATATTCTGTTCCTTAGACACCTGTCAGTTTTGCCCACATAAAAACAGGAACATTTTGTAAATTTGGCTAAATAAACCACATGTTGTGTTCGACAATTCCCATTCTGAAACCTTAGTATAGTTTGACTAATGTCTTCCAGTTTTAAAGTAACGTCTTCCAAACACACTTTAAACATGAGAACATTTGTTATTATGATTTTATACACTATATTTTTTATTTTCATAGTTGGTTTTTAATGGCTTTAATAAACCTTCAGTAATATGTAGTTTCACAAACAATATTAATTTAGTAAATAAGAGTAATTCAACACACAAAAAACTTATTGAAATCTCTCATTAGATTTACACTGAGGAGAATAAAGTACCTTGGCACTTTAAATGTATATTTTCCCTGAATTTTAATTGATTCTTAATTGTATAATTGGCTTATTAGTTTGTGTATTTAACCAGCACAGCCACATTCATATTTCCACCTTGAAAAAGCCTGGAATAGTCCAGGCGAAAGCGCTTGGTTAATTTGGATCTTTTTTGCTGCTTTGTCGAATTAAAAGTTCTTTTTGAAGATACCTGGTTCAGCGTTATTTCTACTATAATACATGGTCTAACATCGCAGAACTTCTACTACTTGTGCACGCATTGTTTGGATTTAGTATCATTTTCGGAAACTAAAGCCAGTTTCTGTTCAACTTTCATCCTGAACTTTTTACAGCTCCTGGTTCGTGCTGGTGTGTTCTTTCTTTTTGTGATTTTATTGAATTTCAGTGCGTTTTTTTGTTTCCTGCCATGGCGGAAGAACCACCAGTCTCGGATCTATTGAATACACCCCTTATTTTAAGGGAAGACACTGATGAAGCACCGGTGACTCGCACCAAATTCAACAAAGTATTGCTGCTTCTTATGAGCATCAACAAAACCCTATCGAGCCAAATGCATTCTGACGTCCCGGACTCTTTCCTGTTTCCGGGAAACCAACAGCAAGCTGCTGTTAACGGACAAGGATTTTCAACGGCGCAGGAGCCGAACGGCACCGCTGGAACAAGCCACAATTTAGGAACCGACAGGTTGCAACCGCAAGAGCGTATTCTTAACAACAGAGCACCGAATGGTGAAGCCGCTGAAAAAACCTTTAATTTTAAAAAATGGACAGAGCTCCAACCGGAGTTCACCAAAGGTACATTTAACAACAACATCCAGCAACTTGATTTTGACTTTGACTCATTTAGCAATAAGTTGTATACTTATAAGAACTGGCAACTAGAGATTAAGTATTTAAAAGAGTGCATCAATGTTAAGAGAGTACCGAAAGGGTTAAGGAGCTATAAATTTCCAAACAACGCAACTGTGGGTTCAACACTTCATACGCAGTTGCTTGATTTGTTTAACAGAACTGGCCTTGAAATGCTTGACCTCATGGTCCAGGACTATCAAAATAAAAGTAATGTTTTGTTGAATGAACTTAATAGTATGAATGATGACATTGTGCAACATAGGAATTTTTTGAGGCATAAAAAGAAATACAACGAAGTGTTTTCAGAAGTAGACCAACACTGTCTAAAAGTTATAGACAGAAAAATAAAAAAATTAGACAGAGATCTGCTGGAATATAGAGAGGGTAGAGCTTACCCCATGGGAACTAAAAGCAAGGGAGTTATAGGAGTTAATTTAGAAGAACCTGAGATTAGAACTGGGAATCAAAATGTTAGAAACACATCTAATACTGAACCCCTACGCAGGAGTGAAAGATTAGCACAGAAAGGGAACAACAATTCACCGCAGGGTTTTTTTCATCCCCAGGGCAGACCAATGGGGAGGAACTTGAACACCCCATTCCAACAGGGGTGGGGGAGGACACACAACTAAGTTTGCAATCAAACTTGGAGTTACCTGATGGTAATTTTTGTAATATTGCACCTTTGACTTCCAATGACAGCAACATTGTTGTTTCTCTTAATAATTACAATATTTACAACTATACAGATTTAGACATTACCCCTGCCTTTTTTGAGCTATTTACTAAAGGTTTGAACTACATTCCAGCTAGATCTTCCTATTTACCACAACTAATTATTGAATTAAAACTTTTCATCAGAAATTTGAACCTGTCTATTTATTTTAAGGGACAAAACACAACAGCTAGTAACATCTCTAGGTCTAGCACATTCAACCCCCCTCTGCACCCTAGTTTGAAAATATTTGAAGAACTTATAGAAAACACCTTCAGAAGTAATTTGGAAAATAGGTGTAATCCTGTGCATAACTTCAATAGACAACTTGAAGAAGTAATTGATTTACTAAAAACACAAAAAACAAGAGTTATGAAACCGGATAAAGGGGGCGGAATGGTGCTTATGAACCAACTAGACTATGATAATGCAATGCACAATATCTTACAAGACACTGAGACATACGAACAGGCCTCCATCAACGAATTGAATGTCGCATATGCTAATATTAAGTATATACTAAATGACCATTTGCTCCAAGGTGTAATAAATGAAGAATTATTTAACTACTTGAATGTACCACATCCAAAAACTCCTATACTATTCGGCATACCTAAAGTCCATAAGGGTATAGTCCCTTTAAAATTTAGGCCTATCGTTGCAGGAGCTTACAGCATTACTGAACCATTAGGCAAATATGTCGAATATAGTATTAAATCTGTGGTTTCCAAACTTCCATATGTTTGCAAAGACTCTTGGGAGTTCCTAGCTAGCATTCCCCCAAATATTTGCAGTAGTGGCCTACTAATGATTACTATCGATGTAGTTGAACTTTTCCCGAGTATACCTCATGACATAGGACTAGACTGGTTTTCTGACATCTTAACCCACTTAAGTAACCTTAGTAACAACCAAATAAATACACTTATTGAGTTTATGGGAATAATTCTCAACAACAACTACATCTTCTTCAATGGAGAATTTTTTAGGCAGAACAAGGGGGTAGCCATGGGCTCCCCTTGTGCATCATCTTATGCTAACATAGTGCTGCATAAATGGGAGGAAATGTTTATACATTCTTCTAAATGGAAAGAACAGATTATATTTTACAAACGTTATTTGGATGATATCTGCATTCTATGGCAAGGTTCTAAGGAAACTTTCCTTGAATTTTTTGGGTACATCAATAGAACTACTGATTTTCTGTCATTTACCTATGAACTCAGTACCACCTCATTACACTACCTAGACATTTTTTTAGTTAAGAACACTGAAAGTGACCACTTCCAATCAACTATTTATAGGAAGCCTTCTTTCTCCAATACATTTTTACATTTCGAAAGCTCACCCAGAATACACCAAAAGGGGAATAGTTAGAAGTCAACTGATTAGAGCATCTAGAATATGCAGTACAACAGCAAGATTTTTAGAAGAAGTTGCTTTCTTAACTAAAATGTTTTTAGAAAGAGGCTATCCATCACAGTTAATTAAATCTATCACAAAAGAAGTTCTAGACAAAAGGGACTCCCACTTCTTTCCCCTTCTTAGTAAAGGCTTACCACTCCCAATCAACAACAACAAAGGACGAAATCAAACACAGAAAAGTTTCATTTACACCTTTAGCAATGACTCAAGATTTATAGAAAACACCTTAACAGCTTTTTGGCCAATCTTGACCATGCAAGAACAGATTAAGGCTTATTTACCAGATTCAGTTACATTTGTTAGAAAATGTGACATCAACCTAAAAGGAAGATTTGAACAAAATTTCAACCTAAGGCAGTTGACTAATAATGTTACCTCCTGTAGAAAGAGTGGCACATACAAGTGTGGTATGTGCAAACAGTGCAACTACCTGTTGAATGCAGAAGAAGTTTCACTACCATCTAGGAATCTTGTTATCAGGCCATCAGGCTATTATAACTGCAACACAGGGGGAGTAGTTTATTTAGGTTTATGCACTTTTTGTTTAGGATTCTATGTCGGAAAAACTACTAGAATGCTCAAAAAAAGAATCTATGAGCACACATATGAGATAGAAAAAAAGAAAAGTACAAATGCATTTTACAAACATTCCTTAACTTGTACTAACATGGCTTTAAAATTTTTTGTCCTTGAACGGGTTACAATAGACCCAAGGGGAGGTGACTGGGAAAGCTATTTAGAAACTAGGGAGTTAATTTGGCAAATTAAGTTGGATGCTTCAAAAGAACCGGGTATGAACGATAGTATTAGCATTAGCAGCATACTGAAGGTAAAAAGAAACAAATTATGATGGTTTCACAATAATTTAGTTTGTTTTAACCTTGATTGTTATAATGTATAAAACACAGTTGCAATTTTTAAAACAGAAAATGTTTTTAAACTAAGTTGACTTTATTTGATTCTTCACATGTATTAATTATAATCCTTAGTTTAATTTAAGGTAAATTTTTTATATATCACAATGAAACTTTGAGACAATTTACTGATCAAAGGAGTATTTTTTATATAAATAGGATGTCTAAGTTTACTAAACACGACAAGATTTGTGACATCGTAAACAGTTTGGCTGTTTCCAGATACAAACACACTTTAAACATGAGAACATTTGTTATTATGATTTTATACACTATATTTTTTATTTTCATAGTTGGTTTTTAATGGCTTTAATAAACCTTCAGTAATATGTAGTTTCACAAACAATATTAATTTAGTAAATAAGAGTAATTCAACACACAAAAAACTTATTGAAATCTCTCATTAGATTTACACTGAGGAGAATAAAGTACCTTGGCACTTTAAATGTATATTTTCCCTGAATTTTAATTGATTCTTAATTGTATAATTGGCTTATTAGTTTGTGTATTTAACCAGCACAGCCACATTCATATTTCCACCTTGAAAAAGCCTGGAATAGTCCAGGCGAAAGCGCTTGGTTAATTTGGATCTTTTTTGCTGCTTTGTCGAATTAAAAGTTCTTTTTGAAGATACCTGGTTCAGCGTTATTTCTACTATAATACATGGTCTAACATCGCAGAACTTCTACTACTTGTGCACGCATTGTTTGGATTTAGTATCATTTTCGGAAACTAAAGCCAGTTTCTGTTCAACTTTCATCCTGAACTTTTTACAGCTCCTGGTTCGTGCTGGTGTGTTCTTTCTTTTTGTGATTTTATAAAGTGCACTGTCCTTTCAGTCAAACAAGATACCTCTATTTGATTAATTTAAAAATAAAAATAAATGAATATACATTAAATAATTACCCTAATGCAATGTAAAGAACAAACATATACATATAATCACATTTTACTAATATAAATATAGTGATATTAAAGAACATTAAGAAATATTAAAAAGATGTTAAAAAATGTATACCATTCCATAAAGGAATTCATCATTTTGCTACATCTGTATATGATTAAGCCTTTAGTTCCAAAATGGGCTTAATAGATATACCATCATTTATTCCCAGATGTACTGTTGAATTTAATAATATTTGCCATCTAGTTTCTATTTCACCTAATTTTTTTACTGATGTTACCCCCTCTGGGGTTAACAGGTATATGTTGTGATATAGCAAACGAACTTTTCACAACTAGGGCTTTTGACTAGGTGTCTGTATAACACATTAGTTATGTCTCTTTTCCTAATGCAATAAAAATGGTCATATATTCTGTTCCTTAGACACCTGTCAGTTTTGCCCACATAAAAACAGGAACATTTTGTAAATTTGGCTAAATAAACCACATGTTGTGTTCGACAATTCCCATTCTGAAACCTTAGTATAGTTTGACTAATGTCTTACAGTTTTAAAGTAACGTCTTCCATAATGGCAAAGCACTGGTTGCAATGTCCACATTTGTGGGTACCCCAACTCTTTTCCTATTTCTACTATTATTTACCTTCATCTCAAATTTGTTCTTAAGATTAAATCCTGTTTTATGTACAAATGTAGGCTGCTCACCTAATAAATTATAAATATTTTCGTCTGTTTTTATAATGTTCCAATTGTCTGTATTTATATTTTGGATGTCCTTAGAATATGTACCGTATTGCAATATCCATGCCCATTGGAATTGGTTAGGATTATCTAGGATGTTATTATTCATAGTTTGCACTTCCTCAGTTCTATTTCCTAAAAGGGGTTTATATTTTTTACCCCACTCATCCTTTACATATTTAATGGTGGTGTCAATAAGATTAGTAGGATATCCCCTTTTCCTAAACATACTCCCAATATAATCAAGTTCCATGACCATATCTTTAAAATCTGAGGTCATTCTTGCTGCCCTAATACATTATCTCTTTATAATGCTAGCCTTTTGACTGTAGGGTTGGCAGCTGGAGTATTGTAAATATGCATTGCTGAAGGTGCTTTTTCTGTGTATTTTGGAACAAAACTGACCATTTTCTATGGATATGTATGTATTGAGGTATGATATACCCTTTCTGTCGCTATGGTAAGTGAATTTCAAATAGTCACTAGATGAATTTAAATGGTCAAAAAACATCTCCATTTCATACATAGAACAATTCCATAGAATAAAAATGTCGTCCAAAAACCGGACGTAACAGCTAATAAAACTATACCATTTGCTTTCAAATAAACATTCCTCCTCCCAGTTTAACAAAACTAGGTTGGCAAAAATGGGTGCACAAGCTGCACCCATTGCAACACCATTGCTTTGTCTATAATATTCACCTTCATAAAAAATGTAGTTGTACTTTAAAACAATTTCCATAAACTCAAATATTAACAATACTCTATCCCATGAAAATTTGGCATACTTTTGTATACTATTCCTAAACCTTCTAAGGCCATCATCCTCGGGAAATACAAGAAAAAAGATCAATTACATTAATTGTTACAAAAATAGTTCCTTCCTTACACTTGTCAGAGGTTAACTGACTCAAAAAATCCCATGAATCAATAACTATATGGGATATCTTTTTGTATATTGGCTTCAGCCATGTATCTATCACTTTTCCAAATGGAAAGGCTTTAGATTTATTACCCGAAATAATGGGTCTGAAGGGGGAATCTATTAAATCTTTGTGTACTTCCGGTGTCCCTACAATAGTAGCTAACACTGGAAATTTAACCCTTAAATAATTGTACAGTTCAGGGTCAATTCTATTGTCCAAAAGAAATTCTTCTAAGTGTAAATCTATTTTATGATGTCCTACATTCACTTCATTTAAAGACGAACTTTCATAATTCCCTGAATTAAGTAAAATAATATGCATTTTATTAATGTATTCTTGTGTGTTATAAAGAACTACCCCACCCCCTTTGTCGGGTTTCATGACCTGAATTTGATGATCCTCCTGTATTTGTTTTAAAAGTACATACTCATTTTTACTTAAATTGTATCTCATTTTTTTGTTTTTACAGTTATTATATAATTTGTATAACTCATCGGTCACAACCTTCTCAAAGGTGGCCAGGGTGGAATTCATAGGGGGAGTGAAAGTGCTGGCCTTTTTGAACGTTTTACTATTATCCTACTGTTCTGGAAATATAAGGCTAAATTAAACTTTCACATGTATTGTTTGAATTCCACTATGTAATCAGTGATATTCAGATTTGTATTAGGGACACATTTCATTCCTCTAGAAAACAATACAAAGTGTTCTTTCTTCAATTTAAAACCTGTATAATTGAATATAATAAAATCTCCTAAGCTAAAAAGTACGTCATTGTGGTTGACTATAGTTGATTCATTACCTAATTTTTCCAATTCCCTTGATAATTCGTTTCCCTCCAATTCATGTGTTTTGGAGCTTGTTGTGTCTCCTGTGCATACCATATATTTCTCTTTGTCCCTAAAAAATTCTTATTGTTATTATTCCAGCCATAATATCCTTTGTTCCTATACCCATCTCCTATTTGATAGTGTCTGTCCTGTCCTTTAAATGTCCGATCCATATCTCCTTTATAATTATCCCATCTATATTCCTGATGTTTCTCATATTGGTCTATGTCCCCTTTTAATTCCTTACATTTCCTGTCAAACTGCTTTTTACAGTTTTTGTCAACCCACTCATATTGTTTGTGAAAAAAACTTTCCCATTCAGTGAACAATAGGTCATTTGTGATAATCTCATTTAAATGCTCTGTTTCAGCCATTAATTCACATAACTTTTTGTCGTTACATTTAATAATAAATTCTATAAACCTAAATCCAAAATTATCAAATAACCTATTGCATTCCTGTATGTTACATTCTTCCAAGTCCACTCCCATAAGCTGTTTAAAAAATCTAAGGCCCATGGGTACAATTTTTAAGTCTAGACACCGTTTAAGATACACGTTATCTAAGTGTAAACTTTTGACCAAACCTAACTTTTTGCCAAAGTCATAAATAAGGTCTTTCAAAGTCTTGTCCCCTTTGGCAGGGGTTGAATTAGTCTTAGTCTTAGATTTGTAATTCCAGTTGTCAAAGTCAAAATTACATTAAAAAAAGAGTCTAAATCTTGCCGTTTATCATTGTCTTTCAATTCATTGCATATATTAGGTGCCTGAGGGTTAACGGTACCTGTAATCACAAACTGTCCTGCCACTGAATATGTCTTTTTCGGTACCATCCGCTTCAGCTTAGCTCCAGAAATATTGAACTCATCCTCCGATCCAAGGTTGTCCCTTCATCTATATTCAACGATGAAGGATGAATTCCTTTATGGAATGGTATACATTTCTTAACATCTTTTTAATATTTCTTAATGTTCTTTAATATCACTATATTTATATTAGTAAAATGTGATTATATGTATATGTTTGTACTTTGCATTGCATTAGGGCAATTACTTAATGTATATTCATTTATTTGTATTTTTAAATTAATCAAATAGAGCTATCTTGTTTGACTGAAAGGACAGTGCACTTTAAGCTACTTGTATTAATATAGTTAGGAATTAATTGACTGATTACTTTGTGGAGTTGATTGGTCTATGATAGTATTTAAACATGGATGGAATTAACAAATGTGTTCTTATGAAGTCTATAATGTAGATGAAAGCGCTTAACTGGATTTTATGTGGTTATTAAATTGAATTTTTAGAGTATTTTGTGTATATCCTTTGGATCAGAACACCACACACAGCAGATTATTGTGTTTTTATTTTATTTGTTATTATCACTGTTTTTTGGACTTATTATATGTTTAAGCACATGTTAGCGGGTTTTTGCACCAGTAAAGTATGCGGAGTTTAAAAATGACTACATGGATATGCACAACACAGGTCTAACCTTTGCTGAATATCACACAGATCACGGACAAAGCTGCCCAGAACTGCTGAAATGCACGTTATTCACCCTTGTACTAATAGTGCCTGCTCTGAGAGGTAAAACAACCACTGCCAGGAGTAGAACACGCAACCATGTACACAATCTTCACAATAACCTACCACTAAGCTAACGGAGATGTACCAACGGCAGTTGTGTTTTGTGACAGGATAAAACACAAAAGGGGGGACTTCGGGAAATAGTATAAACCGCCATGTACCCAATGAAAGGTGTACTCTCTCTCTCTCTCTCTATATATATATATATATATATATATATATATATATATATATATATATATAATATAGAGAAAGGGTGATAGAGATATATGTCGATATATATGGATATACATATATATGCAAATATATAGATAGGTTAACAACATCTACACAACCATGGAGATACATATAAATAGGATAACTACCAAATACTGAATGCTTTACATACCGACGCGCATAGTCACGAGGCTTAAAGACCAAAAGACCACAGTACCGGAACACCAGAACCGCGAGTACTACTATCACGATGTTAAGGGACATTTAGTTAGTGCTTCTGGTGCTGCGGTTCAGGTAGGTACTGTGTGTAAGTGTGTTTCTGATTGCTGTAGTGTGTGTAAGTGTGTGTTCTGAGTGTGGTGTGTGTTTCTGGAAGACTGTAATGTGTGTGTGTGGGGGTTTGCTTTGTGTGTCTGTTTGTGCTATCTCGGGGGTAGATTATTAAAGTAGGTGTGGTGTGGGGTGCGCAGCCACCCACATGAGGGGGTGTATGGGGGCATGGCCACCTGCCCATATGTAGTGTCGGAAGGTTGGTTTGGATGTGATTGGTAGCAGTGTGTCTGTGTGTGCGTGTGTGTGTTCTGTGTTTGTATTACTTTTGGGAGTTTGACTGTCGCGAGTTTGAGTGTTCGGTATTGTGGGGTTTGGGAGTCTGGGAATGGTAATGTGGTTGTTGGAAGTATGTGCATTCCTGAATCCATGGGTATGCTGTATACAGTGGTTGAAGTCTTCAAATATGTGTATTACATGGACTACAGCAATCACACATTCCGCCACGACCGAACGTTATGAACAAAGGATATGGAGAGTATATGCCTCTACGCTATTACAAATATGTGCTGTGGACATGAGCTAAAGATAGGGTTACCACCTGTCCCACCTTGAGAGGGACAGTCCCTCTATGTGCGGTAGTGTCCTGACCAAAATGAGTACAAATACTAATGTCCTACAATCTCGAGACATTTGGCATGTTCTATATTTAATGTAATTGTTGCATAAAATAGTCATGTCTGTATCTAAAATACCTACATGTAACAAGAAACAGGATAAGCAAGTAAACTGCTACAAGAATAAGCTTTTATATAGGCACTTATGTAAAGTTCTATACTTTGTACTGACCGTGGGTATGTGTCGGCCTCTAAAATCCAATGTGTGTCCTGCAAATGTCCCACTATGGCCATTTGAAAAGGTGGCAACGCTAGCAAAAGAGGTTCAGTCACCAACACAACTCCAATGAGTGCAAATATCTGTGACAGAAATACACAAGACAGCTTTCATGTAGCAACATTTCTTTACATACCGATGTATTTCCGAAGGGATTGAAGGACCAACATCAATTGCATGCTATACAGGAACCAATTAACAATGGCTTAATGAATCAGCCTGCAATTACCATAGTATTAGTCCACTAAAGGATAGTTCTTCAAATAGGGAAGGAGCCCTCACACACATATCGAATATGTATAAATGCAGTTCCTACACACCTGCATCTGCTATGTACACCCACCTAGATCTCCCCCACACCCGAAACAATTGCAATACATACTGTAATAACATCACAAACATCCACTCACTCTATGACATCTGCAGAAGCCTTAACATACCTTGTCAGAGACACACTAAAATGGCCCTATGTGAAATAGTTGCTGTTGTACAATGGAACAGCCGCCAATGTTACAGGGTTTGGTTGCAATAATCCCGTATCAGACAGCTGTGCGTACTCCAGGAAGTGTTACCAATTACTGATTAACAGCACAGTATGATACACATGTACAGTATACCAAAGATGTCAGGTGAGCACAGTTTAAAACACCTAATGTTCTATGCATAGCCACACAGCCCTGAGCTGCCCAAACATCCTTGCCAGACCTAAACATTTGCAGATGTATCAGGTACAAACCCTGCAGAAGTAGCGATGTTCAGAAATATAACAACTAGACTCACATGTAGAACTACATCCTCTAGCTGTTACACACAATCCATAGGGATCATGAAGGTAATATATCTCTGTGTGTCCCATATAGCTGTTGCAATGCATCACAAACAACACACCAGGCCGTCTTCCTCAAAGGTAGGGCAAAGGGACAATGCCCAAGTGGAGTATTCAATTATACACCACTGTTGCCATGTCATTGGCTAATGGAGTAGCTGCACAGCTGATGTGCATGTAATCATCTACTCCGGAACACCAACTGGTGGCAGGATACCACATGTTACTGATATCTAAGTATAAAAGGATGCCTTGTCATACATTCAAACCATCTGTATATACCAGCAAAACGTTACAACGAGGATTGCAACACAAACCGAATAGGATTTAAATTATCATCAACGACAACTCATGTTACTAAAAAGGTATGTAGAACACTCAGTATGTCAGTGTATGTAGTACCTGTTCTGTAATAATTAAAGTGTATGCAATGCATATAGTGGGAAAAGGTATTATGTAGTGATGTATTGTTGAGCTTAGTAACGCTCATAGAAATCGTGTCTACTGCTGTAGGCCACAAGGTAAACACCTCATACACCACAAGGAATGCTATATAAGGACTTTGAACATAACAATTCCACTCCAGTCGCTGTCAGTGGCAGGGTTGGTCCAACAAGTATGTGTCATAACAGGGGATAGTATATGTTGATATACTGTAAAAGTAGGCATATTTATGGGCGTATAACTGAGAATAACATGTCTAAGGTGGTCCTGCTGTGCAATTATGATTTGCATTGTGGGATATTGTGCCAAAAAAATGTGTAATGTACAGTATTGTAGGTAGATATGTCTAACATTTTTCATAGCATTACTGTTATGTTATGCAAACTTCAGATATGTCTACTGCCATGTACAATACACAATAACAGGATACATATGACTTGTAGTCACCAGACAGTGTATCAGCATGATAGCTAATTGAAATGGAAGAGCTAGTTAATTATCCATGCACAAAGAACATGTAATGGGTTCATAGGTTCATAGGTAGGTACTATGCTGTCTGGCCAAGGCCATTCATAAGCCTAGCTACAGTGTTTTGGCTTGCACCACCTACCTTGGTTAGTTTCCTGTGCCTGTGAACATCATAGCCATTAGTTTCCTGCTCCTCTGTACAGCAGAGCCACTGCAGTGATCCCTGGTGTACATGTCTGTCTCCCATCCACCCATTGAGGTATCTCTTGAAGAGTGCTAGTGAGGGTCCCTGCCTGATGCACATGGGAATCATGTTCCAAAGCATGGGGAGTGTCCGGGTCAGGAATCTATCCCTCCAGCATGTCCTAGTCATCGTTGTGTTTAGGTACATATCCCAGAGCATGTGGTTCTCAGGGGCTTTTGCTTATGTGGAGCATATCCATCAATACTGTTTTGGACATGGGCCTTGTATGTCCAGCAGAGATCACCTCTGAGTACACGGTATACAAATGAGTACAGTTGGAGTTTCTGTAGTTGGGCTGTATACGTCATCCATAGGAGGTCAGTATTCATCTTGGTGTGGTAATGTTGTGGTGTTTCAAGCCATTACTGTTGTCTCATAAGGTACATCCCAAATGGGGTGTTGTACTCTTTAATGTGTTTCATAAGTCATGAGTAGAGAGGCACAATGGCTGCCTTTGTTCTGGCTACAAACCCATTAGAGATTAGTGGGGCCATGTAGAAGGACATCCACACCACCTTGCCAATATGGTTACTAAAGGAGTAAATGCTATCTACTTGGGTTCTAAGATCCCTTATTATGTCTTATGTATGTAGGGGACTACCACCTATGTGATAGTCTGTGGGTGATTGGTGTAATCCAAAGGGGATGTCTATGCCCCTTGTGGCCTGCAGCTTGAGGCCATGTTATTGACACCAGGTATCTGTCGCAGTGACACCCTTATGGAGCATGTCTGTATCAGCTGGAGAATCAATCATGGCCCCTAGTTTCAGTCATCTGCAAACCTTTTCAGCCTAAGTCCTCCTGTGCTAGCCTGTACCTCAGAGAAGGATATACTGAACATGAGGAGCTCTATGACCGAGCCCTGGGGGACGCCAATTGTAACTGATTTACAGTAGGACCTAGGGTATGCTACCATCACTGTGTGGGTTCTGTCCATGAGCCACTTTTCATAACATCTCGTGACGTAGGGGTTAATGTGTAGGTGTATGTGTATGTTGATAATACCAGAATGGAGAACGGTGTTGAAAGCCTTTGAGAGGTCAAGGTAGTCTGTGTGGACCACCGTACCCTCATCTAATGCCTTGGTAACTGTCTCAAAGGAGTCCACCAGGTTTTGGAGGCATGGTCTGTCCCTAACAAATCCAAACTGGGTGGGATCAAAGGTTTGGAGGCCACCAATGTCTCTGTGAATGAGATCCACGATGATGTGCTCCATAGCCTTGCAGAACAGTCTAGTCAGGTGTATAGGGCAATAGTTCCCCTGGTCCATTGTGGCACCACCTTTGTGGAGTGGGATTACTGTTGCTGTGTGCCATTCAGGGGCCACAATGCCTGATGCATAGGTTCATAGGTTCATAGGTTCATACTAGGCTATCTGCCCGAGGGCATTTATAAGCCTAGCCATAGTTTTGCAGCTTACGCCACCCCTTAGTTTGGAGAAACTATGCCCATTATTTAGCTGTGCCTCTGTCGAGCAGTGACACTGAGGTAACCCCTGGGGTGTATCTGCGATCTCCCATCCATTGGTCAAGATTCCTCTTGAACAAGGCCAGCGAGGTGCTCTGCCTCACATAAACCGGGATTTTGTTCCACAGCATAGGGAGTCTTTGGGTGATGAATCTATCCCTCCAGCATGTCCTATTAATAACCGTGTCGAGGTTTAAGTCAACCGCCCTTGTGGCTCTGAGGGATCTAGATTTTTTGAGATGAAGCATATTCATCAAATCTGGCTTTGACATGGCCTTGTATGTCAGGCATAGGTCACCTCTGAGTAACTGAATATAACTGGAGTTCTTTCAGTCGTGCAGCATAAGACAGATTTTGAGACCCTTTATCCTTTTTGGTGAGGAACTTTGTGGCCTCTCCAGCTGCTGCAAGTGTTGGGTCAGATACATTCGAATGGGGCATTGTACTCGATCATTGGTCTGATGAGTGATGAGTATAGGGAGACTATGACTTCCTTGATCTAGATGTGACCTTCATGATAAGGTGGGCAATGTAGAAGGTCTTCCTAACTACTTTAGCAATATGAGTGTCGAATGAAAGGCTACTGTCAACCTGGGTTCCCAGGTCCTAATAACTTCTTCTGTGTTCAGGGATTGCCACCTATATGGTAGCTAGGGTAACCTTATTTTTCGAAAGGGTATGACTATGCATTTCTTGGCATTTAACTTGAGGCCATGGCTCTGGCACCAGTTATCCATTTCTGTGAGACCCTTCTAAAAGGATATATGTCGGATGTGTGTTCTCAACTACAGCCCCAGTTTACAGTCATCTCGTTTTGTCAGCCATAACCCTCCTGTGTTTGCTTGTACTTCAGAAAAGTAGATGCCAAACAAGAGTGGGCCTGGACACCACTTGTGACAGGCTTAGAGTCTGACATGGCGCCAGCAACTCTGACCCTGTGGGTTCTGTCACTCAGCCAGTTTGCAACCCATCTTGTATATGGGTTTACATGTAAGTTGATGAGTTTTTCAATGATACCCGAGTGGGGTGTATCGAAAGCCTTCACCAGGTCTAGGTAGGCTGTATGGACTGCCTTTCCCTCGTCAATGGCCTTGGTGACTGTTTCAAAAAAGTCAACCAAGTTTAAAAGGCATGATCTGCCTTTGACAAAGCCAAACTGGGTCGGATCCAAAGTCTGCAAATTCCCTATGTCTTTATTTATGAGATCCATTATGATCCTTTCCATGGCTTTGCAGATCAGGCTTGTCAAGCTAATGGGACGGTAATTTCAGGGTCGGGTGGAGGCACCGCCTTTGTGGAGTGGGACCACAGTCACTGTGCGCCACTCCCTGGGTAGGTATCCAGAGGTGAGACTAAGATTAAACAGCTGTCCTAACTGTGGGTTTAATTTCTCATTGAGTTCATGGAGCACACAGCCGGGGACACCATCAGGTCCCATGGATGCTGTGTTCTTTGCCTTGGAGAGAGCAGTTCTCACCTGACGTTGGAGATGTTTGGGGGCTACAATCATTTGGTATAGATATCTCTTCTTTAGGCGGAGGGTGGGAGAAGTTTGCACTGAACCTGTCAGCCAGTATGTTGGCAATGTCTGTAGGATCAGTAATCTTCACATCATTTTGAACTAATTCTGAGCATATCTGGGAGTTTCCTCTAGGTTTCTGACATAGCTAAAGAATGCTTTATGGTTGTCTTTAGAGTCCTTAGCTATTTTTTTCAAATTAGCTTTGGATGATTTTATGAGAGCTCTTAGCTTTTTACTTATAGTGATCATCGGTTTCTTACCTTTTAAGGATTTTGCTCTATCTTGTAGTAGCTTTCTCCTTTTATTGTAGAGTTTGTTTATGGCTGGGGTCCACCAGACTGGATGCTTGCCTTTGGTACAAAGAGTCTTTGTTTTGCTTGGGATTGCCTGATCCATGCAGCCCTGCAGGTGCTGGTAGAAGGCATTTGTAAGTGATTCAGCGGTTTGAGTAATGTTAATCCGGCTCAGGGCCTTAAAGGAGACCACACTAGTCTTTAGAAGTGTGAAGTCGGCTTTTGAAGTTCTTTACTGTGGTCTTTTCATTTGGTGGGGGCGGGCTGAGGACCTCCAGCGAGATTAGTTTGTGATCAGATCTCACCAGTGAGGGTATACTTCTGGCGTTGAACATTGTGCTCCCATGTTCGTGATGATGAGATCAAGTATGTTCTCTCCTCTTGTGGGGATGGTGACTAGTTGTTCCATGGCATTTGAGTTTATGAATTCCAGGAACTTTAGAGTGTTTGGGCTTGAGTAGTGTTCCCAGTCTATATTAGGGTAGTTGAAGTCACCTAGTATGATGGTGTTCGGAGATACATTTATCCCCTCCAGTGTTTACAGGAAGGCCATGTGAGGTTCCTGAGTTCGCGAGGGTGGCCTGTAACATGCTACAATTTGCATAGCAGTCTTGCCTATGGTTAATTGCACCTGGATGGTTTCCGATGCATCGTGCGATGCCACCAATCTTGAGGTGTGGATGTCCTTGATGAATATGGATACCCCTCCTCCTTTCTTGGTATTGTCCGGGTTTTGTGGCCGGAACGCATGATATGAGGTAAAACCTGATAGTGCTGGGGTGCTCTCAGGAGCCTTGAAACAGGTTTCTGTCACAGCAGGTACAAGTATGACTTGGCTAATAGCTTGATCTCTATCCGTATAGCTAAGCATGGTACCTAATTGGGGAGCTAGTTCGCTCTGAAGTTCGTGGAAATTTCAGCCTGGGATGTTGTACAGTCACATGGATACTGTGATCCTGGCTTTAGAGTGTGCAGCTTTGAACTGCGTAGTTGTGATCGCAGGGACTCTGCATCATTCCTGTATAGATATGGGCCCTTTAGGGTGCGAGAGGGGTGTAAAGTTAGCACTGAACCTATCTGCCAGGATGTTGCCAATATCAGTTGGTTCTGTAACGTTCGTGCCTTACTGCTGCATGTCAGAGCAGATGTGGGTATCGCCATCGAGAGTAGTGACATACCTCTAAAATGCTTTGTGGTAGTCCTTGGAATTAGTAGCGGTTATGTTTACGTAGCTAGCTTTGGAGGATGTGATAAGGGATCTCAGATTCTTACTGAGGCTGACCAGAGAGCTCCTCCACTCATGGGATTGTACTCTAATTTGCAACAGTCTCCTCCTTCTGTTGTACATTATGTCCATGGCAGTGGGCAACCAGAGTGGCTTCCTTTTTCTGGAGGGTAGCATTATGGTTCTGTTTGAGATAGCATGATCCATTCAGTCGTGTAAGTGCTAATTAAATGCAGTTGTGTATGATTCAGAAATTGTAACTGTATTGTCCATCTGCATGGGTGTCATGACGTTTGCTACTGTTGTCATAAGAAGCCTGAAGTTGGCTTTGTAGAAATATTGTACTGTGGTTTCCGTAAAGGGTATGGTGCCAGGATGTGGATAAAAAGAGTGATTAGTGTATGTTCAGATCTGACCAACGAGGAGATAACCCTAGGTGTGGAACACCAGTCACACATGTTGGAAATGACCAGGTATGGAATATTGTTGCCCCTGGTGGTGGTGTGGATAGGCTGATCCAGCTGATTGGAGTTTATGAATCCCAGAAAGTGTTGGCCTAATGTGTTGGTACATGAGTTGGTATCCAAGTTAATGGTAGGGTAGTGTCAGTCGCAAGTTAGTAGTGTGTCTGGTTGAACCCTAATTTGCAGTACACCAAGAAGAGAGGACCGTTAACCATGGGGTATGGAGAGGGATTTGTAGCAAGCTAAAATTTGTATTGCAGTTATGGCCAGAGTTATCTGCACTTGGATAACCTCTGATGTATTGTGCTAAGCAACTATCCTGGAGGTGTGGATATCCTTAGGAAATATGGGCACATCTCCGCTGTGGGTGTTCTGGTCCTGGTTACATGACTGAAAGGTGTGGTATGAGTAATAGCCTGGTAATGCAGGGGTGCTCGCAGGAGCCTAGAAGCAGGTTCCAGTCACTGTACAGACATCGAAGTGGTCCACTGCAAGGAGTGCCTCGGGTGAGTGCATTTGAGATTAAGATGTCAAGCATTGAGTAGCATTACCCTCAGGTTTTGCTTGCCTGTTCCTTTCATGGTGGTGAATATGTTATTTGAACCATGCCTAAAACAGGCACTATAGGAGCAGCAAGTGTCTTAGCCATTATCTGGAATCCCAGGGCAAACAGGTGTGGGCCATCTGTGCCAAAGCATCGTGTTCTGTCGACCATGTCATTTAAAGCAGACAGATACTGGTTACCCTTGGAATGACACCAGAAGCATAGCCAGTTGTTGAAGTAAATCATTTTGTCCTTGTACTGCGTTATCAGTCTGGACGATGGCAGAATGCTACTCAGAGCTAGGGTGATAGCTGCTTGGGCTACAAGATCGGAAAGCTATTCCATGTCTCTTTACATGTAGTCCAGGAAGGTACATCTCAGGGCATTCACACTAACATGGACAATGACACAGTCATATTGTACCTGTTGAGGAGTGACCTGAGTGTATAGGCTATGTTGCAGATCCTGTTACCTGACAGGCAGCTGACACTAACTATCTCCTTGTGTAGCTTGGTGAGTGGGACATCAGTGTGACCGCCTATAGAGTCACCTATGACTAGTGTGTTGGGCATGTTATTTTGCCCTATTGGCTGTGGTTGATGGGCACACTGAGTATTTGGGCTATAAGTCATTGGTGTTGTGTTGGGGGATGGAGGCTGCCTGCATTTCTGCTTTGGAGTTCTCTGTTGCCTAGACAGAGTAGTATTGAGAGGCTCTGCAAATGTTGTGTTACTATGTGTGGCCTGTGGTAGTGGAGATTTAGTGAGACTATGTGATGAGTGTGGTGTGGTGCAAATGTTTAACTTCCCCACATGATTGTCAAGTTCAGTCTGGGTTGGAGAGAGCTTTACCTCCAGCATGGCTAGATATGTGCATCTCCCACAGGTTGTAGTGTTGGATGTTAGGAGGGGAGTATTGACTGTGTACACGAGACAATTTGTGTATTGCCTCAAGATGCCCATATTCATCATATAGACAGGCAAGAACACTGGAAATTGACACTTGGACATGCCTGAATATAAAACTATTTCCCTCTAGATAAGTGAGGAAAGTGTGTACAAGAGCTGTTTTACTCTAAGCAAGCAGGAAATGTAAGTACAAACAGTGTTTACCTGTAGGTAATCAGGAGGATTGAGTGCTATAGTAATTAGTAGTTCATGTAATGCTTACATGTTCTGAACAAGTGCTGAGCATGAATAAGCAATAAAGATAGGGTGTTGGATAACATAAACACACTGCCCCCCCAACAGGTACACAATCATATATCCATGTACACTACAGAGCCCCTGTAACCATAACTATTATGGTACAAGGTGCACTCAGGCTGCATGGGACCTGTCCACATCCCTGGTTGTATCATACATATATGGCAAAACAGTTTGCTCTACACATACACATCATGTAAAACATAGCTTCATGTCAGTCTGTGAAAACACTGAATGGTGCACACCAACAGGTATCACAACCCACAAAGTGGAGACACCACTAATAAATGGAGGCACTGCACTACTACCCTGCTGAGTCTGGACTGAAAGGCAATGAACCTTAATCAATGTATATGTTGTCAGCAGTACAGATGTAGATGACAGTAAGGATGATTTGTCACAGGAGTGTTCTGCCAGTGGACTGTTGACAGAACCAACACTGCGGAAGGTGTTTGATTAATATGTGCATATCACACCAGTGCCAGCTACAGTAAGACAGGGTTAATTTGTTGTACTCCCCCTCATTGTAGACCATACCACACAGACAAATGGGAGGCATCTGCATATGTAAGTATGCGAATGGCTATGACCTAGGAGCAATAGCTGACTCAGTGCTGTGGACAACATACAGAAGGGGCTTTGTGGGTGAGGTGTATGACATATGTGCACAATCTGACAGCTGCATATTGCATTGTCATCGCTAGGTTAATAACCCTGTACCCATGAACTACCACCTAGGCAGCGGTCAACATAATGGACACTTTGTGTAAGGGATGATGCTGTGCAATTTTCCTCCCTGAGACTGTAACATCACCAAGCCTTTTAGGTTGTCACAAGTGGCAACCCTAGTCATGATAGGGTGCCATCCATTAATATAGAAATAATTGTTCAGCCATACTCATCACTCAAGTGACTTATATCAGATCACATATCACTTTTAAGCGGTATTGGCCATGTTTGGATGGCCCACACCAGCCTTCACAATCCTCATCTCCACTATGTAGCATGATGCCTACCCTGCATAAAGCCATGTCCAACACTGTGATGTTGGACATGCTACACATACATATCCTGATCTCAAATACATACGTCATGGACATCCAACTTCCTAGTACAAGGTTCGCCACATGCTGGACAGATCCTTGTGCCATACACATTACATACTCCTGCCATACTATGCATCCCTGTCCATCAAAGCTGCACATTTCATCTCTGTCAGACATGGTGTGATGACCGCTTGGTAGATGTATCATTAACAATGTGGATCAGTTATGTGGAACTGCTTCACCTGGCGCCGGAAACATGGCTGTCAGCTACAGCTAGGTAACCTTACATTCTGGGCTCATACATGGCCCAGGGCATACAGACTACAAGATGACCTTGGCCGTACATGCTTTAGTTGATAACCATCCCTGCAAATACCATCAGGCTAGGCAGTGTCCCATGTGTATCACATGTGCAAGCACAGGCGATATGTGGCAGGATGTTGAACTGCTGTACAGTGCCATGCAGATGTATATGGCAAAACACATGCATGTAAAACCTTCAGTGTGCATGTCGGCAGTGTCACAGGTCATGTCGATTAAGGAAGTGTAAGTTTTTATATGTGACATATACACAGCATCAAGGTCGACAGCATTAATGTGGACACATCCAGGCATGTACTGATAGGTAAGAACACCAGTACAGGCAAACAGACATGCCCACATCAAGACAGCATCCACATAGAGTATGAGCAATGTAATCAGGTGACACACACATATATGGTGATAATATCCAATCCCCATTGAGTGTCACATGTCTGTGACACAAACATGTCAGTGGTATCAGTGTCATGAAGATTTGCAAAGACAACTATTTATACGTAATAAATGTGATACACATGTATGTGCAGCTGTATCTCTGTGCATCTCTGAGATACTGTGACCTGTCTCCATCATTATGTCTTCCAGGTATGCCACGAGCAGGGCTACCAGCCTATACATGCTTGGAGGATGAGGCCGTCATACCTTACCTCCAAGACAACTATGATGTCCTGTTTAGCCATGTGCAACAGGATGCACAGCAGTTGGATGACCTACGGCAGGAACTTCGCAGGAGGGTTAATGATGTGGGTGGCCATAACCGCACATACCAGCAGGTGCGCAGACACTGTACAGACCTAATCAGATGGGCAAAACAGTGTGCAAATGCAATCACCAGGGAACAAGGTGCAACAGGTGGTGGGCCACCAACCCAGCCCCCACTCACACATACCGAGGACCTACTGGCCAACCTGGGGACACCGGTAGAACAGTATCCACAAGCCTTAGCTGACATTGTGGAGGTGGGTGTCTCTCAACCACCGAGCCTGGAGTTGCCTGGTAAGTCACTACTGCACATATAACTATTATATCCCATATAGTTGCATGTGTCACTGTACAATATGTAATGTAACATTATATGCAAGGCATGTATACACACATGCTGCATACTATAGTATGCTACCCTGTGTATGCACACATGTGCATACTCCATAGTATATCCTATTGTACTGGCGAATGTGTTAACATGGACATTGCACCCTGTAACTGTCATACAAGCGTGGATAATGATCATACTGCTGTGTCACCCCTATATAGGTACCTCTGGTGTTCCACTAAGACAGCAACCCATTGCAGGTGAGACAGTTATAAGTATCAGGCATGTAAATGCACAGATCTATTTGCCATGTGGCCATTTAACATACGTACACATAATGTATGGTCCTGTCACAATATACAGGCTGCATCTGCAATCCATCACAATGGCTACCCATGTGCAATACTTGCAAACTATGTGAAACACCGACATGAAACCTCACAAACTGTCATTGCTAGATGTGTGGACAGCTGTGCATACAACGGTGGAGGTGGTGTTCAATGTGGGAACATGTACTACACATCAGAACTACACATGTGAGGTACACAAACAGTACTACACAGTGAGCTGGAGTATGAGCAGCCCACAGGATTCAGCGGTGTGGATTATGCCCCTGCTATAAGTGCACACATTGTGATATGCCATCTGATATGTCTATGACATGTAGTGGGCCAGCTGCAACATTGTCTCACTATCCTGTAAAGCATTCCCCACATACCAAACATACAACCCTTTGTCTGCATAACCCTGTGGACAGTGGAGTATATGACATCTATGGGTGTATGTCATATGGGACAACACAGATATGTGAGATAGATGGCCATCACAACCATTTGGCCAACACATGTTCACACATGGCCATGGAGGATGGCCAAAGTCATGTAGCAACACACAGTAGATGTGATGTGTTTGTGTGCACACCCTGTTCTACATTGGCTCCTCATGGTCCAACTATAGCCTTTGTTGAATGGCTATATTGCAGATGTGGAACACTAGACATCCTACAGGCCTGTGCACAGCTTGTGGAGGTGTAACATCATTCGACCACATAAGATGTGTTGAACATCATGACTGTGTCACAGCATGACAGTAGTCACCTGTACAGCATCCACATACATACACAGACAATCACATCAGGCCACAGATACAGTACATTTCCCTTGCTGCTGTTGGACGTCACTGTCAGCCATGCACATTGTGTGTGTGGTACACAAATGTCATGTGGGACATGGTGTATTGATAAGTCTGCCATGTGTGGACATGGTTGCCAGGCAGCTAAAATATGTTTGCAGATGTGCAGGGGTGTCATCCGTATGGCCGTCGGTGACCTGTGTCACACATTCCACATCATAGTTTAGTGTGTATACACCTCAGCGACGTGGGTCACAATCCACAGTATATATGTATTGTGTATGCTCACAGTCATGGCTATGCACTGTGTCTGTACTTCACACTGTATAGCAATACAGATGCCTTATAATACCCTGCAATGGTCATGCACATCTGCTAAATGTGCATTTTATCTATATGATGGACAGACAACACTGCAATGTGACACCATTACCCCACTGTATATGTGACAGGACACAATTGTGTTAAACATGTATGCATGTCAATGCACACGTCAGCAGACTACATGTCATACTACATGTTAATGCCAAGGTCATATGCCACACATCAGCCATGTGTACTGTTAACCTGTGCTGGTCCACATGGTGTAACACAGGGATGCATGTTTACTACCTTGATTGTGTGAAATGCATGGCTTCTGCTATGACACATGCATGCAGTTGTGTGCAACCCAGGGATGTATGATAACTGCCACTATTATTGTCTGAGCTGCATGCTGTCTGCTGTATCACATGCATGTTGCATGCCTTCTGTCATATCACATGCATGTTGTGTGTCTGTGTGTGTCTGTGTCTGTATTGTAATATAGAGTCTTTGTCTGCCCTCACAGGTGATGTAGGTGTGTTACCCTCCTGTGGTCCATCTGATGTTAGTGTCCCCACAGACTCTAGCAGTAATGATGAACATATGCTTGAGGCACAGGCAGGGTTGTCAGGGGCTGAATCTGTGCCATTGATTGCCATTCCACCTATATACCTCTCATCCCCGCACACAGATCTCATGCCAACACATACCACATCACCAGTGGCCATAGATGAAGGACAGTTGGTGTGTGGTAGCTTGGAACAGGAAAGTGTGGTGGCTATGGAAGGTGTGTATTCACACCATGGTGTCAGGCAAATGACTGGAGATTGCCCACACAGGCATGTGGCCAGTGCTGCTCATAGGAGGACCTCTGGCCGACATGCCCCTGCAGGACAGAGCACAACAGCTGGTGCCACCAGATGCATGTTTCAGGCTGTATTGGCAGCACAGGTATGTTGTGAATGGCAGGACAGAGAAGGGCAGAGGCTTCAGAGGGCTGCTATCCATTTTTTAAACAACAACATCCAGGCAATAGCAAATGCTCAACAGCAGATTGCTGAGGTTTTGGACAGACGATTGGGTGACATGGTTGGAATCTTTGCCCGTGGCATGACAATCCATGAGCGTGAGCTGTCTGTGCTGGAATATCTGGTAGGAGTGAGGCATAGGGCATGTGGACGTAGGCCAGCTACGTCACCTGGTTCAGGTCTATGTGAATGAGCTACCTCACATGGCCGCTCCCATAGTGGCGGTAGCAGCAGCAGTGCAGCTGGTGCTGCGCTGATCACACCAGGACACAGCAGGCCATATGCACGTTGCCCTGGACGGTCCCAAAAGGGACACGGTTTCAGCGGACATGTGTCATCGGACAGTACCCAATCTGCACCTCTGCCTGGTAGTGCCTGTGCAATCCCTGACAGGCACAGGTCACATGGCCGGATACCGTGAGCTGTAAAACCTGGTCTATACAGTCTGGAGCTGTCAATAATACCCCTGTGTAGGTCAGAGACATGGCAGAACTGTGTGCACACATACATGCAGACACCAGAACCATCTGTAGGGCACCGCAACACACACACATGCATAACAACCACACATGGCCAATTAGATCACAGGCCCTAACCCACACACATGATGTCATCCACTGGTGCAGCCTAGACCCCTGGCAAACATTATCATCCTGTGCATATGATGATGCCTGTGCCACATCCCTGCCATCCACAGCATCGGTGCAGGGACATGCTAATATGGTCTGATGCACAGGTTGAACAGAATAGGGAGATAAGTGTAGATTACAATTGTTGTGTACTGTTGACATGCAGTAGACATACCATGTAGTACAGGTTTAGAATTAATTGTTTTCTGTTCACAGTATGTGTCTTGGTAACAACAGTAACAGCATGTTAGTCATGATGTCCTGCTTCTCTCCTTCAGTTCTAATTGCATGTGCCGTTGAGTGTCAGTGTTTGCAGTTAGTTTCCCATGTGTAAATGTGGACTACACACATGGCAATACCAGCATGCTATTTGTAGCCTCAACCTCACTGTTAGAAAGGTTGACATTCCAAAGATGTTTACACATCTACTGATCCAGAAGCATGGGAGCTGTGTACTAAGCTACAGTGGCTAGAGGCGTGACATCCATACCGTGTGACATCACAGGTACAATTACATGGGGCGGGGAGTTTACATAGCAGTCTAGCTGATGACAAGGGTAGAGGCCAGTTGACAGTGTGAGGCCTCACTGTGTAGCAGTAATACACATTTACATTACAGGATGCAAACACATAACTACAGACACACACACACACACACACACACACACACACACACACACACACACACACACACACACACACACACACACACAGGTATTCACACACATGTATTCAGACACACAGTAACACACCCACACTCACGGGGTCAACAACACTGTAGCACACACACACACTTGATAGTGTTGAGTTAAGGACCCTGCCTATGTGGTAATCACCATTACAGTGCTGTGCACCAACATGACGTGACACAGATAATACATATGTACAGGTAGTCAGTAATGCCTAAGATCAACGGCATCAACAGGGTAGTAGATTGCATCACCTGGGGGGTTAGGGGTCTTATCTGTTCACTATGGTAACATACATCCTCACTCCATGGACCAGACAGCCATACATACATACACACACACATTGTGGAGTCCACATTTGAATTCAACTATGTCATGCAGATACAGATAGCACACATGTGTGTGATACACACCCCACCCCTGCCTATGTCTTGCTTTCTACAATGCAGTATGTACAGATCTCTACAACAGTGTACAGGGGAGTGAGTAACAATTGGGATGTATTCCCCACCATACGTGACATATATGGACACACAAGCAAACACACAGGGCAGTACTGGGATTCAAGCACCTGCTATCTTATGATAAGTATGACAGACATGCAGCAGTATTGGCCGCATTACAATATGTACCGATGCTAACTTGGCAATTGTGCTGATATATGCACATGGGAGGTCTTAAGTTTTACAGGTGTCAAGTGATTTACAGTCCGTGACACCCTGATCACTGTGTAGGTTGTATGTGTTCCCCTTCAATTAACAGAACTATAGCTTAGTGTTTCAACATGTTATTGTAGGACTGCTTGTGACACACCTGTGAGCTATCTTCAGCAAAAATCCTTCTGCAAAGATGCCCCACCACTTAGTTATGTCCACACATCCGTCCATATCTGATGTACATCTTACCGTACTGTCAGCATATCACCATACAGTTGGCAATGATGGGGCTGCATTGCAACTACATGTTGTAGTAAGACACATGTCACCTGGAAACATCAGCTACAGCACATGAATGGTAGCTGAACGCACACCACTACATGTACATGTGTGTAGGTCCTACATTCCTGTCATCTTGCCATGTTTGTAGGCATTGCAATTGGTGGACATGTGTGATGACATACATGACACATGGACTGTTGTATGATATGATAGTTGTCATGGGTAACCAGTACAGATGGAATGTTAAATCAGTCAACATTGATATCACACCTTATGTACTGTTAACATTCAACAGCCATGGACCCACCTTCCATGTGCATGTGTGTAATTGCTGTAACCACCTGTCTGCACAAAGGACAGCAAAAGCTATGCTATATACATATGTGTTTTGTGTGTGTGTGTGTGTGTGTGTGTGTGTGTGTGTGTGTGTGTGTGTGTGTGTGTGGCATGTACATATCCATGGCAGGTACATATATGTCATATCCAAACATGAGGGTGTTTACTGATGTACAGTAACAGTTATCTGTTACTGCTGTATATGACCCAGGGCCCCTGTCATATGTACAGCCGACCTGGTTATGAACAGTGGTATTATTGCATTGCATAACACATGATGCAACTATGTCAGTACATGGGTAGTCTGCACAGTTGATTTAGAGCTAGGTACAGTCCACTGGTCATGGGTCACATGGTGTTGAACTATTATATGTCCTACCACATGTATGGATGTGTGTTGCTGGTCCAAGGACATGATGATGTCTGAGGTTTACATCCTAGAATGTGGCTTTGGACACTGTGATCTACACCTGACACATCTGTGCTGCCTTTTGAGGGTGTACTGGTCAGTACATGTGAGTGGTCTTCATGTACGTGGGGACACCACCACCTGGAGTGGTCCGTACCTGTGTTATGGCCCACATGTATGGTTCCGAGGTTTAAGGTGGTAGTGCTATTGTGCACAAGTTAGCCTTCAGCCAGGTGTTCCTCACTGCACAGATGTCAGTATTCCCCATTGTTGGATCTACATTGGGCATCTGTGATTACAAACGCTACACATCTAGCACTGTTTATCGTACACATACAATGCAGTTGTCCTCTAAGTGTCACGGTGTTAACCTGGTCTCAGGACATTTGACTATGAATGGCACTATATGGGCGAAGTAGCCACTCCTGGCAGGACATCACCATGGGTGGTAGTAGTGTGCCAGGTATAGATTGGTACATCTTAGGTGATGGACAGCAGCAGACATTGTGTAGAAGACAGGTGTCAGATATATGTAGTGCAGCGTTCCTGCTAAGAATGACAACTATCAACACCAGTGTCCATTACAGTGTGTTGTTCACGTCTAACTGTAAGAGCATGGCCACTGTGCCCTTCCGTGTTTAGAATCAGAGTGCATACAAAGCAGCCCTGTGCTACTAAGTGTGTGAGCATGCCCAGTATAACGTTGTGTAGTTGGACACACAGTGCATTCCAAATGGCAGTGTGCTACTAAGTGTGTGAGCATGCCCAGTGACACCTAGTTTCAGTTACGTGCCTCTACGTGTATGGGCGTGTCCATTGTAACCCTGTATAGTGATAGTAGCCGTCCAGTAAACAGATGTCCATACTCCACTTCAGCATGGATTCCTACATTGAACATACAGGTTCACAGGTATGTACATCATAACTGCCAGCATCCATGTCGGTGTCCACATTCCTAGGTCATATTGACAGTCTTGAAAGGTGTAGCATCTGCGGCATGGCTCATATCTATGTAGTATTGTAATAGTGGTCTGTAGATAGGCAGTTGTCCTGATCCCACCACTGGCATGTGTGTTTGTCTCTGTCTGCCTGGGGACAGAAATATGCTTTTAGACTGCTCACACTCCATACAATCCCTATCGTCGTCTTTGCCAATGCTGATGATGTCTCACACCTAGAAGTACACCTCTGGGAGTGCGGTGCCCCAGTAATCTTGGTAGCATGTTCTGTAACTGCGTAATGCTGTAGTGTGATAAGGTAGTTAGGTATGTGTTCTAATTCAAGCTATGCCAACGGTGTGTGTCTCTGTCTGTCTGGAGACTGAATAATGCTTTTTGACTGCTCACACTCCATACAACCCCTATCGGTGACTTTGCCAATGCTGATGATGTCACCCACCTAGAAGTACACCTCTGGGAGTGCTGTGTCCCAGTAATCTTGGTTGCGTGTTCTATAACTGCGTAATGCTGTAGTATAATAAGGTTGCTAGGTCAGTGTTCTAATCCCAGACATGCTAAATGTGTGTGTGTGTGTGTGTCTCTATCTGCCTGGGTGTAAAAATATGCTTTTAGACTGCTCACACTCCATACAATCCCTATCGCCGTCTTTGCCAATGAAGATGATGTCACCCACCTAGAAGTACTCCTCTGGGAGTGCTGCATCCCAGTTATCTCGGTAGTGCGTTCTGTAACTGCATAAGGCTGTAGTGTAATAAGGTAGTTAGGTCAGTGTTCTAATCCCAGCCATGCCAACTGTGTGTGTGTGTCTCTGTCTGCCCGGGGACAAAATAATGCTTTTAGACTGCTCACACTCCATACAAGCCCTATCGCGCTGATGATGTCACCCACCTAGAAGTACACCTCTGGGAGAGCTGTGTCGCAGTAATCTCGGTAGTGCATTCTGTAACGGCATAATGCTGTATTTTGATAAGATAGTTAGGTCGGTGTTCTAATCCCAGCCATGCCAACTGTGTGTGTGTCTCCATCTGTCTGGGGACAGAATAATGCTTTTAGACTGCTCACACTCCATACAATCCCTATCGGTGACTTTGCCAATGCTGATGATGTCACCCACCTAGAAGTACACCTCTGGGGCTGCTGCGTCCCAGTAATCTCAGTAGCATGTTCTGTAACTGCATAATGCTGTAGTGTAATAAAGTAGTTACACTGGTGTTCTAATCCCAGCCATGCCACCTGTCTGTGTGTTTGTTTCTGTCTACCGGGGGACAGAATAATGCTTTTAGACTGCTCACACTCCATACGATCCCTATCACCAATTTTGCCATTGCTGATGATGTCACCCACCTAGAAGTACACCTCTGGGAGTGCTGTGTCCCAGTAATCTCGGTAGCGCGTTCTGTGACTGCGTAATGCTGTAGTGTGATAGAATAGACAGGTAGATGCTCTATTCCAAGGCATGACTGGTGTGTGTGTTTGGCAATCATATCCTATGTGTTTGTGTCTGTGAGTGGCTAGCTACTGGATGTGTTGAGGAGTGTGTTTTGTTGTTTTCCTATATAGTGGCCATAAATGTCACAATCGGCCAAGAGACTGGGTTGGCAAGACATACCCATACATTCAGCAATAGGTCTGGTGATTAATGTCAGCAGCCCTAATATTACCCTGAATACAGTCTGAACCTGTGTGACGCACAGAAACACGTGTCTTGATATTAACACCAGTACATAATGCAGGAGGCACATTTGGTTTCCTTTTCATTCTTGTCTAATGCTTTTGTGTCACGTGGTTTGCTGTTGAGATATATATTCTATATCTACGTATATGTGTGCATATGTATATGTACATATATGTATATATATATATATATATATATATATATATATATATATATATATATATATAGACATTAGCACACAGAAATCTACACGATGGAATACATGTCCTATACTGTTGAATGCCTGTGCTGGATAATCTGTACATGATAACCTCAGATGTATGCATATCTGCCATGCCTTAATAGTAAAGCACATCGTCTGTGGTGTGCAGGGTCCTGGTTTAGAGCCATGCAGAGGCCGGTTGTTTTGTTGCTGGGAAGAATAAGGGACATTGAATACAGTGATAGTAAGGTGCTTTTAACCAGTTGTGTGCGGGTCTGTGCAACAGTAAGCAGTGGTTATTTTTGGGGAGGCTCAGTATGGGTCATGTCACTATGCATTAGAAGACAATACTATGCAAACAAGGTGGAAAATAGTGAATCTCGTTTATCCCCAGGGTGTGATGCAGGTCCCAAGAGTGTATGTGTATAGATAGCCGGGTGCAGCACTTGAATATAGGTGAAATCATGGGGGGGGGGGGGTTGTCAGGCATACTGTATGTGGATTGGAGCCCTGTGTCTTGGGATTGCTCCTAGCTTAGCACGCCTAAGCTAGGGTTGTATCTATACCTGCCTAGTGCAATTGTGAGGGACAACAGCAGTAGAAGAGTAATCAAGGTGAACAAGCTGGGCAAACAGGTGATATTTATCAGAATCAGCAGATTACAGGCCCAACAGACCAGCCCAGCCCAGAACACTATAATAAAGTGAACAAGCACCTTCCCCTCGGGTTTTTCCACACTCTACACCACCGGTGTATACATGCAGGGAAATTTTAACAATCAAACCTACAAAATGAGAAGGGCTGCAGCAGGCAACATAGACCAACATGTGCAATAGGCTGAGGGTGGTGAGGATGTGAATGCTACCAAACAACCCTCAGTGAGGAGTCAGAGAAGACAGTACAGACCCAGGGTAAC
Source organism: Protopterus annectens (assembly GCF_019279795.1). NCBI lineage: Eukaryota > Metazoa > Chordata > Ceratodontiformes > Protopteridae > Protopterus > Protopterus annectens. The sequence goes on from NC_056732.1 coordinate 873,733,269, forward strand.
CTAGCAGGGGCTACATGAGCTGGAGATAGTGGAACGTTATAGGGTGGACAGAGACGTCCTAAAGCAGATTGTTGACCTGTGCTGGCCACACCTGACACATCGAACAGGCTGAGTAGAACCCATCCCAGTGGATACCAAGGTATGTGTAGGCCTAGGTATACTAGCCACAGGTACCTCCCAAAGCACAGCTGGGGATATCATGGGGATCTCACAGGCATCTGCATCCAGGGTATTCCACCAATTCCTGGATGCCATGTCACCACATGCCAGTGTACACGTACATTTCCTCAACACACGTGAGGTGTAGACCAGCAATATGCATCTCTTCCACCAACTGGCAGATTACCCTTGGGTAGTGGGTGCTATAGCCTGCATGCACATATGCATCAAAGTACCACCCGGTAGGGTAGGGCCTACATTAACTGCAGGGGCATCCCCTCCATCAACTGCTAGGTCGTATGCGATGCCCAGGGCATTATACTGAATGAGTGTGCTGGCTGCCCTGGATGCTATGACAATTCCGATATATGGCATCTGATGCAGCTGTACCACAGCTTTGCCAATATGGACATCCCCTACAGTCACCAAGTGGGGGATGCTGGGTTCCCACTGGAGCCATGGCTGATGACACCCATCATAAATGCACACACACTTGAACAACAACGCCATAATGAGGCACACGCACAGGCCAGACATATAATAGAGTGTGTGTTTGGGATGCTCAGGTCATGGTTCCAGTGTCTGAACACATTCGGCAGAGCCTTGCATTATTTACAAGCTACATGTACCCAAATTGTTATGGTATGTGCTATGCTACACAATATGATCCTGCGGAAACAGCTGCAGCAGGAACAGCATGGGGCAGAGCCACACAGCCCCCCACCAGTGCCAAGGCCTGTACAGGCACAGAGTGACTCAAAGGAGGAACAACCTGAGCTGGACCAAGTAGGCAGAAGGAGGTGTGCCCAGTATGACCTGGCCTTGGCAAAGAGGCAACACATAGCATATGCACTGACACAGTAGGGGCCCAGGGAATGTCACCCTCTCTGACGTGCACAGACAGTAAAAGGAATGCCAAACATGACACTGCCTGTGCTCAGCCATGTTTAGGGAGTGCACTATGTGCATCCGACATAGGCAGCCCTCCAGCACCATCCTCAGGTCTGGCACACCCTCAAGGTAAGTCAATCAACCTTCTAATTGGCAGTTGTATTAGAATGTGTTGGTACCTGTAGCTATGGTATGGATGTGAGCATGCAAGGGAATTTGGTGGCCGAATATTAAGGCAGCAGACAGTAGACGTCCATAGTTGCACCATGACATCTGTAGCACATACGGGGGTCACCATAGTAGCCAGTAGTACACAGGGTGTCATAACCCACTGCGGGTAATGGGCTGAGCATCATGTGGGTCCATACATCCCACAGAAGTCTCAACCAGCTGGACAGGTGTAGACTGACACAAACAAATGCTGAACTATGGCCTCTGAATGTGCCCTATGGGTAACCCCTAACACAACCCCACACAGACAGACTACAGCAGGCCAGGCAGTTGGATGTAGGTTTTGAAGGCTAGGAAGTCAGAAACTAATATATTGGTAATTAAGACTAAGATCTGTAGTACACTGGTATGCCTCTAGCCAGCACAATAGGTAGGTCTACACACTGAAATGGAGTGCCTGACATACCAGTACAGTACTAGCAAATGTGTACATGTGTCAGGTGTGCACCCCATCCAACGTACACATATACCAACAGTCAGGTGTGCCCCCCTCCTCCTGTGTAGGAATGTAGATACAGTCAGGCGTCCCCCCGCTATGCAGAAATGTAGCAACAGTCGATGCCACATGACCGATGGATACCCTGCGGACACAGCATGCCACCTGTCAGTGTACAACACAAAGGTCAGCACCACATTACAGACTAACTAGACATGTAACACATGCGATACATCTGGCCATACTGGCCATGCTCTTACACTTGATGGTATGACGGCAATGTCAGTCGACAACATACTGAATGGTCATACTGGCCATGCTCACACACTTAAACACATGAAGGCCAGGTCTGTAAATACCAGAAGTCTGGACATATCTGATGGTACATTCCTATACTGCTGAATGACTGGGCTGTATGATATGTTTGTATTACTGTCCGTTGTCTATATATCTTCACTGGCGTATTGGTAATTCACATTAGCTGTGTGCACAGGGTCCTGGTTCCAACCCTTGCAAAGGATGTTCATTTGCTTGCAGGGCAGAACATGCCCATTGGATACGGATGGAGTAAGGCACATTCAAGCAGTTTGGAGCGGTTGTGCATGGGTTTGCATGGTGTTAAGCACTGCTAACCTCTGCTTACAGTTTCTTACGCTTGTTTAGCCTCTACATTGCTTTACCAGTGCAATACTAGCATACTGGTCGCCAATCATGCTTACAGCCACTCGCTCACGCACTTGCACATGCACCAACATGGTTGCTTGCATGTGTCACTCACTCCCCTGGGTGGGAGCGACAACCACAATATTACCTTGTGATACCTATTACATCGGACTACATAACTACAGTATTGGGAATGGCTGCCCATTAGGTGACGGAATGGCATTCAACTGTACAGTATCGGCGGCCTGTCCAGTGAATTAATCATTTTATTTCTGTGTTCCTCATACAATCTGCTCTTGTCTGGCTGATACATGGGTACTGAAACTCTTCAGTACAGACAAGTAATTGGCTCTTGGGAGCCACATCCATCTGCCGAGTCATGCTAGCTCATAACTATTGTAGGTTTGCCACCTTGTAAATTGTCCAAGGTGGGGCTTTAGGGTTAACACCTGTCCCACTTTGTGAGGGACAGTCCCTCTTTAGGCAGTTGTGTCCTGCGGAAATAATCAAGACATAGCAAATGTCCTGATTACAGGACAATATTATATTCTACATTTCTTTAATAGTTACATGAAACAGTTATTGTATATATGACACTTCTATATGTTATGTGAAGTAGCATAAGCGATTAAAATATTACTAGACTAACTTTTATTTGTGCAAATAAGTATAATTCTGTACTATGCGCTGCTGTAGGTATGTTTTGTCCTGGAAAGTCTGA